>NW_020172867.1:885428-944424 GCF_003031525.2 Neophocaena asiaeorientalis asiaeorientalis
AAAAAAAAAAAAAAAAAAAAAAACACTGAATACTTTTCTTCTAACATAAGAGGAACATGGTAAGAAGGATGTCCATTTTCACCATTTCTATTCAGCATTGCACTGGAAGTTTTAGTTAGTGAAATAAAGCAAGAAAAAGGAATTAAAGACATGCTGCTTGGAAATTAAGGAGCACAGTTATCTTACTCATAAACTCTATGGTCATCTATGTAGAAAATGCTATGGAATCTCCAAAAAAGATCCTAGAGCTAATAAAGGATTTAACAAGGCTGTAAGATACAAGATCAATATATAAATATCAGTTGTATTTTTTATATACTATCAATTAACAATCAGAAATTGAAATTAAAAACAATATCATTTACAATAGCAGCAAAAATATGAAATGTTTAGGGATATATCTAATAAAAATATGGAAGACCTATATGCTGAAAACAAAATATTGCTACAAAATATTACTGAGAGAAATTATATAAGTGAGTGATGAACACTATACTATACACTATATGCTATACTATGTTCATGGATCAGAAAGCACAATATTATTATTATTATTTGTTTTAATTTTATTGGAGTATAGTTGATTTACAGCGCTGTGTTAGTTTCAGGTTTACAGCAAAGTGATTCAGTTATACGTACACATATATTCATTCTTTTTTAGATTCTTTTCTCATATAGGTTATCACAGAATATTGAGTAGAGTTCCCTGTGCTATACAGTAGGTCCTTTTTGGTTATCTGTCTTATATATAGTAGTGTATGTACGTTCATCCCAACTCCTGATTTATCCCTCCTCCACCACGTTTCGCCTCTGGTAAGCATAACTTTGTTTTCGATATCTGTAAGTCTGTTTCTGTTTTGTAAATAAGTTCATTTGTATCATTTTTAAAATTAGATTCCACATATGAGTGATATCATATGATATTTATCTTTGTCTGACTTACTTCACTTAGTATGATAATCTCTAGGTCTACCCATGTTGCTGCAAATGACATTATTTCATTCTTTTTTATGGCTAATATTCCACTGTATATATGTACCACATCTTTATCCATTCGGTGGATATTTAGCTTGCTTCCATGTCTTGGCTATTGTAAATAGTGCTACAGTAAACACTGGGGTGCATTATCTTTTTGGATTATGGTTTTCTCCAGATATATGCCCAGGAGTGGGATTGCTGGATCATATGGTAGTTCTATTTTTAGTTTTTTAAGGAACCTCCATACTGTTCTTCATAATGGTTGTACCAATTTACATTCACACCAACAGTGTAGGAGGGTTCCCTTTTTTCCACACCCTCTCCAGCATTTATTTTTAGTGGACTTTTTGGTGATGGCCATTCTGACCAGTTTGAGATAATACCTCATTGTAGTTTTGATTGCATATCTCTGATAATTAGTGAGGTTGGACATCTTGTCATGTGCTCTTTGGCCATCGGTATGTCTTCTTTGGAGAAATGTCTATTTAGATCTTCTGCCCATTTTTTGATTGGGTTGGGTTTTTTTTTGACATAGAGCTGCATGAGCTGTTTGTATATTTTGAAGATTAATCCCTTGTCAGTCACTTCATTTGCACTTTCTCCCATTCTGTGGGTTGTCTTTTCATTTTGCTTGTGGTTTCCTTTGCTGTGCAGAAGGTTTTAAGTTTAATTAGGTCCCATTTATTTATTTTTGTTTTTATTTTCATTACTCTAGTAGGTGGATCAAAAAAGATATTGCTGCAATTTATGTCAAAGAATGTCCTGCCTATGTTTTCCTCTAAGAGTTTTATAGTGTCTGGCCTTACATTTAGGTCTTTAATCCATTTTGTATTTATTTTTGTGTATGGTTTTAGAGAATGTTCTAATCTCATTTTTTTACATGTAGCTGTCCCGTTTTCCCAGCACCACTTATTGAAGAGACTGTCTTTTCTCCATTGTATATGCTTGCCTTCTTTGTCATAGACTAATTAACCATAGGTGCATGGGTTTATTTCTGGGCTTTCTATCCTGTTCCATTGATCAGTGTTTCAGTGTTTGTGCCAGTACCATACTGTTTTGATTACTGTAGCTTTGTAGTATAGTCTGAAGTTAGGGAATCTGATTCCTCCAGCAACGTTTTTCTTTCTCAGAATTGCTTTGGCTATTTGGGATCTTTTGTATTTACAAATAGATTTAATTTTTTTTTTTTTTTTTTTTGCTCTAGTTCTGTGAAAAATGCCACTGGTAATTTGATAGGGATTGCATTGAATCTGTAGATTGCCTTGGGTAGTATAGTCATTTTGACAATATTGATTCTTCCAATCCACGAACATATTATATCTTTCCATCTGTACATGTCATCTTCAATTTCTTTCATCAGTGTATAAGAGTATAGGTCTTTTGTCTCCTTAGGTAGGTTTAGTCCTAGGTATTTTATTCTTTATGATGTGATGGTAAATAGAATTGTTTCCTTAAGCACAATACTATTCAGATATCAATTCTCCTCAGATTTATCTATAAAGTCAACTTAATACAAATGAAAATCCCAGTTATGTTTTTGGTAGAAATTTATAAGCTGATTCTAAAATTCACATGGAAATGCAAAGAAACGGGAATAGCCAAAACAGTTTTATTTTATTTTATTTTATTTTAAATTTTTATTTTATATTGGAGCATAGTGGATTAACAATGTTGTGTTAGTTTCAGGTGTACAGCAAAGTGATTCAGTTATACATATACTTGTATCTATTCTTTTTCAAATTCTTCACCCATTTAGGTTATTACAGAATATTGAGCAGAGTTCCCTGTGCTATACACTTGGTCCTTGTTGGTTATCTATTTTAAATGTAGTAGTCCAAAAAAGTTTTTTAAAAAATGAATAAATTTGGAGGACTTACAGCTCCTAATTTCAAGACTTACAATAAAGCTATAGTAGTCAAGAGAATATGGCATTAGTGTCAAAGCCAAGAAATAGATCAGGATAGATATTTCAGAACTAGAGCTCCACATAAATGGTTAATTGGTTTTTGACAAAGGTGCAAAGACAATTCCAAGGATAGTCTTTCAACAAATAATCTGGACTAACTGAATATCTGTATGCACATATATGAAATTGAACAATATATTGCACCATATACAAAAATGAGTCAAAATGGATCATAAACCTATATGTAAGATGTAAAAATTTAGAAAAAATATTATAGGGTAAAATCTTTCTGACCACTGGAAGAATCATAAAACGTAGAGGAAGCTTTTTGGAGTAATAGATATATCCATGATCTTGATAGTATGGTGGTTTTGTGCATGTATTCATATGTCAAAACATATAAAATTGTACATTGTACATGTCATGCAGTTTATTTTATGCCACTTATTTCTCAATAAAATGTTTTAAAAAACACATGGGCAGATACAGAATTTTACATGTAATTACAAATGGGTGGATAGATTACCTCGAAGCCCGACAGTGAGAATCCTTCCCTGGGAGTAAGTAAATAAAAATAAGCAATCATTTTCTGAAGAACCAAAATAATAATAATAGTAGTAATTATAATAGCTAACACAGCACTTAATATGTGTCAGGCACTTTTCTAAGTGATTTACATTTTAAGTCATTTAAAAGTTTTGATAACCGTATGATATATGTAGTATTATTCTCTTAATTTTACACACTGAGGCAAAGAAGGTTTCAGCAACTTGTCCAAAGTAACCCAGCTGGTTTGTAACTGATCTGGCATTCAGATATAGGCATTTTGGCATTTTCACTCCAGGGTCAGTGTCCTGAATCAACATCCTAAATTGTCTCTCTAAGATGAAGCCTTCTTTAATGATAAGGGTGGTGTGTATGCCACCACTTTTCTTTTCAAATCAAGTATAATAATAGGACTTTCATAAATACAAATTGAGCCTAGTGGATTTTGAAATTAAGTAATCCCATTTTTCCAATACAGTTTAGGAAATCATGGATCAAATTTCTTCATTATCATAGGTGATATCTAAAGAAGTTTTCATTGCCAAAAATCAATCATATCTAACTGGGCTAGGAAAAGCAGTACTTTTAAAAAATAAGAACCTTAAGAAAGCAGAGTAAATAAGCATTTTCCCATTCAAAGTACTAGAAAAACTAGAAAAGAATTTGGGCTGCCATGTGTGTTGGTTGACCACTGATAACTCATTAACACTTATTTAAGCATTTCCTCTAGGTATTTGAGCTTCTTATTAAATTTACACATTCTTCACAGAAACTCCTGACATTCATGGAATTTGTCTCAAGAAAGCCAGTTTTCCAGAAGTGATTTGTATGTATCACAAATCAAATTTCTTTATTCAAGTGCTGTCTCAATAAAACTTCTATCTACCAGACAGGTTCAGTCTAATATAGATCCGTTCCCTCAGGGGAATTCACAAAGTTGGTAACACAAGAAAGTTTTGTATATCTTAAGGAAATGTATTTCTCAGTTTATTTTATTTTCTCGTGTTAATTTTGTTTGTTTGATTGTCTGGCAAAGATCCCTCTAAAAAACTAAGTAGTATAAGGATTACTCACTATGAGGACAGGACTGTTTGTTATTTGCTAGCAGTATTGAACGTGTACCATGTCCTGGTCACTGGGTTACCATTTTTCATACATTATCTCATTTAATATTCATAACAACTTGAAGAAACTAAATTTTTGAAAGATTAAGTAAATTGTGCAAGGTCATAGAGCTAGTAAGTGGAGGAAGAAGATCTGGATCCATGCATACCTGATTCTAGGCCTTTCAGCTCTTTCAGCTCTTAAAGGGTCTATTGATATAATTCTTTATTGAAGTATAGTTCATTTACAATATTGTGTTAGTTCCAGGTGTACATCAAAGTGATTCAGGTATCCATCTGTACATCAGGTGATTCAGGTAGATTCTTTTTCAGATTCTTTTCCCTGTTAGGTTATTACAAAATGTTGAGTACAGTTCCCTGAGTTCCCTGTGCTATACAGTAGGTGCTCGTTGGTTATCTGTTTTATATATAGTAGTATGTACATGTTAATCCCAACTTCCTAATTTATCCCCCTCACCACATTTCCCTTTGGTAACCATAAATTTGTTATGGTCAATAGTTTTTACTCCAAAAATACTTCTAAAAGTAATAGAATGATTTTATGTAAAACTCTTTTGAGTTTGCTGTTGAATCCAAAGATAAAAATGAAGGGAAAAATGACCTGACATTAATACATGTATGAGGCTTAGATGGTAAAGTATTTTCAAAGTGTTGCAAATATAAGGCTCTTTGGGTGTTGATTTGGCAGTGAAGTTTGGGATTCTGTCATAAATATACCTGTCCTGCCAGTCTTTAAAAGATCTTTGTACAGTACAACTCCTCCTTTTACCAACTCAGTTTCTTCTATCATCTATCTGCAGCATATGGATGGATGCTGTACCTATTTGAAAATACTCAAAATAAATCAAGACATAAATTAATAAGTAAAAGGATAGAAGATGTTCTTTGGTTTTCAGAAATCTGAGAGTGTGATTATTTTTTTGAAAAAAGAAAACCTGGTGAAGATACAGGGATCATTCTCAGCAAATGAAACTCATTTGACGAAGTGTCAAAGTGTATTTATTGATGATGTCCCCAAATAATGTCCTAATTCACTCCTGGATTTATTGTGGAGAAATATCCAGGAGTCATTCATAATACCTGAGGACACCACTAGCATTAAATGGGTAGATGTGGGATGACAACAGCTAGGCATAGAGCAATCTATGTCTTGTCTCCCACAAACACCAGTAGTGTCCCATTAGGAAACATTATATGATGTAACCATTTCAGGGTGCTCTTACGGTCACCTTCATGCTGGGGACAGATCTCTGTAAAATACTATTGTGCTTATATTGTATGTCTGTAAAGTACACAGTATAGCTCTGCTTAGCTCTTTTCAAAACCCAAACCTTTATCTAAAGAGGAAGAAAACTTTTGTCTTTTCTATCTCAGTTTCCTCTCCTGTCTAACTCATCATATAAGGCCTCTGAATGGTCCCATCAGTATTTTCTTACCTAGAAGAAGTAGTTATCAATAGCAAATAAATCATTCTTGCTTTCCATACAAGTGTTTTAAAAAGAAGTAACCTGTATTCCTTTGAAATACCTTTATTTCAGCAAGGGTGCCTTTGAATCCTTAGTGTATTTAGGGTTTTAAGTTTTTATTCTTCACAAAAATATTTTTTTCCTTTTGCCCTGTCACTCCAGAGCTCTAGCATTGAAAACACAACCTTGTGTTCAGAAAACCCCTGCATATTTATTGGCCTTGAAAGTATGCAACACATCTAGCCACATAATTGAAAATAATAAGGCCACGATAAATGGGATGGCCCCAGGGTAAAACACCCAAGGGATTCAATTGGTGTCGCTTTGCATCACTGTCCATGCATCATGGTAATTGAGGTAACATAACCAATTACCACATTTTAATTAGAGTTCTAAGAACTTGAGAAAATTTGCAATGATGAGACAGCTCACTTTAAAAAGAAAAAAAAGCAAAGAAAGAAAGAATGAAAGAAAATTGGGGGGGAGAATCCCACATATTTTGTTACCCAAGCTTGTTTCTTGCAAGAATAGGTTACATAACATGATGTTTTGTGAGTCTTCTTTATTTCTAAAGCTTTTTCTCTCTCTCAATCTTATTATTTGGTGATGCATTTTGAGATACCAAGTATTTTAAAATGCCATTTTGTGACTAAAGCAATAGCATTCTCACCCTATTATGACTGATGATTTTAGAAACTTATGACCAAAGAAATTCCCTAGAATATGCCTTGGCTTATAATTTCATTTCCCATCTAAGTGTTTCTCACCATCATAATTTAGGGATTTATTCTAAGTTTTAAGTCAGTGTCTGAACACAGTGACACATTATTAAATTACATATTTCTCTGGCTCTGGTTGCTAAACAAAAATAGACCTAGATTCCACCCCCCTCAAAATTAAAAGCAGAAAGAATTACAGCATTTAGAAAATAATTTTGACTTGTGGCAATTATTTTTATAACGGTAGAGTTTAAGTGAAAAACCTCCTGTAAAATTTTAGTGCTGCTACATAATCAAGTAATTATGTAATTACTTATACTTAATTACTTACAAGAGAGATGGTTGTTAAAAAATCTTTATACATGTCAAAAACAACTTTCTTCCTTTAGAGTATTTCTAGCCAAGCTTCAAATACCAAATCTCTTTTAAAAGTAGTTTCCAATAGATTTATTTTTCTTTCATATATCCCTTACCATTTTTCTTCGATGTATGAAAGTGCATTATATACAGCTCTACATGTCCTCTCTCCTGTTTCCACTCATAATAGCCAAGAAAAAGGAAGGAAGGCAGGGAAAGAGGGGCAGAGGGAGGGTGGAAAGGGAAAGGGGGAAAGGAAGAAAGAAGGAAAGAAACAATTTTAAATTACAGTTGAAGATCTTGAGGTTAAATATAAGAAACGTGTCCTTAATGTGAGCATTTCCAGTAGACAGAGTAAATTTTCAAGAGAAGTTGAGGAATTTTCTTTCCTTGAGTATTACAATAGAATGTGGTGACTAAGAGCTTGGGCCAGACTTTGCCACTTAGTTTCTATGTGATTGTGGCAAATTATTTAACTTTTTATGCCTCATCTTCTTCATATGTGAGATGGAGATAACAGTAATACCTACCTTGGGTTTGATAAGGTTTAAATGAATTAATAGGTGAAAAGTTCTTTGAACAACTGCTGCCACAGGGTCAGTAAATGTTAGCTGCTATTATTGTTTATGTTATTGTAGGAACCAAGTCTTATTTATCTTTTAGTTATCTAGAAATTAATACATTGTGTGGCATACTAGACAATTAATATATTTTTGCTTAATAAACACATGAACAAATGACAGAGAAGTGAGTAGTTGAGGAAATCCTAAATTAAGTGATAGATTCCATGGTTGGCATAACCACTCATGCTTATCTTCCTCCTTTTCATTCAGAATTGGCCAAAGCATTATTTTGTTCTTTTTTATGGCTGAGTAATATTCCATTGTATATATATACCACATCCTCTTTATCCATTCCTCCCTCAATGGACTTTTAGGTTGCTCCCATGTCTGGCTACTGTAAATAATGCTGCCATTTGCAGCAACATGGATGGGCCTAGAGACCGTCATACTGAGTGAAGTAAGTCAGAAAGACAGATATCATATGATATCACTTATCTGTGGAATCTAAAAAAATGGTACAGATGAACCTATTTACAAAACAGAAATAGAGTCACAGATGTAAAAAACAAACTATGGTTACCAAGGGGAAAAGTGGTGGGAGGGATAAATTGGGAGATTGGGATTGACATGTCCACACTACTATACATAAAATAGGTAACTAATACAAACCTACTGTATAGCACAGGGAACTACTCAATATTCTGTAATGACCTATATGGAAAAAGAATCTAAAAAAGAGTGGGTATATGTATATGTATAACTGATTCACTTTGCTGTACAGCAGAAACTAACACAACATGTAAATCAGCTGTACTCCAATAAAAATTAATTAAAAGAAAAAGAATTGGCCAAAGCTAAACCAGTTGAATTAATTAGCCACACTCCTCTCAGCACTGGTTGATTTAGTTGATTTTCTCTGTTATTCTGTTTTCAATTTCATTGATTTTTGTTCTAATTTTTACTATTTCTTTTTTCCTGCTTGTTTTAGAGTTAAATTGCTTTTTTTTCTCAGTTTCCTAAAGTAGGAGCTTAGGTTACTGATTTTTAGATCTTTCTTCTTTTCTAATATAGGCATTTAATGCTATAAATTTCCCTCTAAGCACTACTTTTGCTGCGTCTCAGAAATCTTGATAAATTACATTTTCATTTTTATTTAGTTTAAAATATTTTAAGGGACTTCCCTAGTGGTGCAGTGGTTAAGACTTCACCTTCCAATGCAGGGGTGTGGGTTCAACCCCTGGTCGTGGAGCTAAGATCCCACATGACTTGTGGCCAAAAAACCAAAACATAAAACAGAAGCAATATTGTAACAAATTCAATAAAGACTTTAAAAAATGGTCCACATCAAAAATAAAATCTTTAAAAAAGGAAATTAAAAAAATATTTTAAACTTTCTCTTGATATTTCTTTAACTGTGTTATTTAGAAGTTTGTTGTTTAATCTCCAACTATTTGGGAATTTTTCAGCTTTCTGTTATTGATTTCTAGTTTAATTCCATTGTGGTCTGAGAACAATACATTGTGTGATTTCTATTCTTTTAAATTTGTTAAGGTGTGTTTTGTGGCTCAGAATGTGGTCTGTCTTGGTAAATGTTCCATGTGAGTTTGAGAAGAATATGTATTCTGCTGCTAAAATATTCTACAAATGTCAATTAAGATCAAGTTGATTAAAGTGAGAGAGTGACATGGACATATATACACTACCAAATGTAAAATCATTAGTTAGTGGGAAGCAGCCACATAGCACAGGGAGATCAGCTCAGTGCTTTGTGACCACCTAGAGGGGTGGGATAGGGAGGGTGGGAGGGAGGGAGACACAAGAGAGAAGAGATATGGGGATATAAGTATATGTATAGCTGATTCACTTTGTTATACAGCAGAAACTAACACACCATTGTAAAGCAATTATACTCCAGTAAAGATGTTAAAAAAAAAAAAGATCAAGTTGATTGATAGTGTTATTCAAGTCAACTATTTCCTTACTAGTTTTCTGCCTGATTGATATATCACTTACTGTAAGAATGTTGATTAATCTATCAGTTACCGAAAGAGCTAAGATCAGAAGTCCTCAGCACTAGTTGAAATCCAGCCATAATAATGGATTTTCTGTTTCTCCTTGCAGTTCTGTCAGTTTTTGTCTCATGTATTTTGATATCCTCTTGTTGGATGCATACATGTTTAGGATTATTGTCTTCTTGAAGAATTGCTCCCTTTATTATTATACTGCCCCTTTTTATCCCTGATAATTTTCCTTGTTTTTTGAGTCTACTTTGTCTGAAATATATATAGCTACTCCAGCTTTCTTTTTTGTTGTTGTTGTTGTGTTGGAAGTCATTTCAATTTTTTAAAATTTTATTTTAAAATTTTTATTTCAGCTTTCTTTTGATTAATGTTAGTATGGTATATCTTTATCCATTCTTTTAATCGTTCTGAGTCTTTGCATTTAAAGTGAGATTCTATGGACAACATATAGTTGGATCTTATTCTTTTATCTATGCTGAAAATCTCTAGCTTTTAATTGCATTATTTAGATCATCCACATTTAAAGTGATTATTAATATAGTTGGATTAATATCTATCATGTTTGTTTTTTTCCCTTTGTATTCCTAGAAATGCCTGAATTCTATAATTGAAACTGTTATTGGTATTGATTTCATTGTATATATAATTACATGTTATATACATATTATATACTATAATGTTATATATGTTATAGTGTATATAACAAATATATGTTATATTATTTTGCTGTAATTAATAATATTCAACAAGTGTTTAAAATTTGAATTTCCAACAAATATTTACAAGATAGCCATAAGCTAACTTTTGTTAAAAATCTCCTTCCAAGTCTCTAAGGCTGTCTTTTCTTCTGCCCTCTTAAATACTACAGGTAATGACTGGTTGAGGACAGCATAAATTTATATCATTTCTTTTAAGGAATAGTAAATTATCCAAAAATGGGAATGAAATAATGCTTACAAATTATTTGTATCCCATATATAAAGATAGAACACAACATAGAACACAAAATCAAAATGTATATCATGATAAACATAAAGATTCTAAAAGAATTTTGTTGAAGTATAGAAGTAATTCATTTGTTAACAGAAGTCATAATTGTTTTTTATTCAAACAGAAAGTCACAAAAATTATATTCATCCTCATCAGTTCACTCAGTCCCATGTAATTAATATTTTTTTCATCTTGATCTTTTGTTAGCACTTTTATGAATTCATCAGTTTTCCATTAGAGTTCTGAAAATGCTTATTCATTCAGTTCAACGGTATAGTCAGTTACCAGAAACCTGTGCTTGTCAGAGTCTTTTCCATGAATTCCTTGAAGATCAAACCCTTTTATAGGAACATTTTTGCAAAAGCATCAGAGTGCACCCAGAACTGTCTGTAAATGACAAAAGACTTAAAAATGACCACAGTTAAAGATTTGATGACAGTTCATAATAAGGCAATTGACAAGGAAATTTAGTTATTTCTGAGATGAACATTTTAAAATAAAAATAAGAATTATGACTTATAACATTATACCAGAACATATAATATTTTTCGGAATTTCATGTCATGTCTGAAACATTTATATTAACATATTTCCATACAAATAACCCACAGAAAGTTTAGTATTAGTTGTTTTTTTAAAAATTTTAATTTAATTTAATTTATTTTTTTATACAGCAGGTTCTTATTAGTCATCAATTTTATACACATCAGTGTATACATGTCAATCCCAATTGCCCAATTCATCACACCACCATCGCCACTCCCCCCACAGCTTTCTCCCCTTGGTGTCCATATGTTCTCTACATCTGTGTCTCAACTTCTGCCCTGCAAACCGGTTCATCTGTACCATTTTTCCAGGTTCACATACATGGGTTAATATACGATATTTGTTTTTCTCTTGCTGACTTACCTCGCTCCGTATGACAGTCTCTAGATCGATCCACGTCTCTACAAATGACCCAATTTAATTCCTTTTTATGGCTGAGTAACATTCCATTGTATATATGTACCTCAACTTCAGATTCTGTTTTTGTACCAGTACCATATTATCTTGATTACTCTAGCTTTGTAGTAATCAAGATAACATGCTCTGAAGTCAGGGAGTCTGATTCCCCCCGCTCGATTTTTTTCCCTCAAGACTGCTTTGCCTATTTGGGGTCTTTTGTGTCTCCATACAAATTTTAAGATTTTTTGTTCTAGTTCCAAAAAAATGCCATTGGTAATTTGATAGGGATTGCATTGAATCTGTAGATTGCTTTGGGTAGTATAGTCATTTTCACAATATTGATTGTTCCAATCCAAGAACATGGTATATTTCTCCATCTGTTGGTATCATCTTTAATTTCTTTCATCAGTGTCTTATAGTTTTCTGCATACAGGTCTTTTGTCTCCCTAGGTAGGTTTATTCCTAGGTATTTTATTCTTTTTGTTACAATGCTAAATGGGAGTGTTTCCTTAATTTTTCTTTCAGATTTTTCATCATTAGTGTATAGGAATGCAAGAGCTTTCTGTGCATAAATTTTGTACCCTGCAACTTTACCTAATTCATTGATTAGCTCTAGTAGTTTCCTGGTGGCATTTTTAGGATTCTCTATAGTATCATGTCATCTGCAAACAGTGGCAGTTTTACTTCCTCTTTTCCAATTTGTATTCCTTTTATTTCTTTTTCTTCTCTGATTGCCGTGGCTAAGACTTCCAAAACTATGTTGAATAATCATGGCGAGAGTGGATACCCTTGTCTTTTTCCTGATCTTAGAGGAAATGCTTTCAGGTTGTCACCATTGAGAATGATATTTGCTGTGGGTTTGTTGTATATGACCTCTATTATGTTGAGGTAGGTTCCCTCTATGCCCACTTTCTGGAGAGTTTTTATCATAAATGGGTGTTGAATTTTGTCAAAAGCTTTTTCGGCATCTATTGAGATGATCATATGGTTTTTCTTCTTCAATTTGTTAATATGGTGTATCCCACTCATTGATTTGCATATATTGAAGAATCCTTTCATCCCTGAGATAAATCCCACTTGATCATGGCGTATGATCCTTTTAATGTGTTGTTGGATTCTGTTTGCTAGTATTTTGTTGAGGATTTTTGCATCTATATTCATCAGTGATATTGGTCTTTAATTTTCTTTTTTGTAGTATCTTTGTCTGGTTTTTGTATCAGGGTGATGGTGGCCTTGTAGAATGAGTTTGGGAGTATTCCTTCCTCTGAAATTTTTTGGAAGAGTTTGAGAAGGATGGGTGTTAGCTCTTCTCTAAATGTTTGATAGAATTCACCTGTGAAGCCATAGGGCCCAGCCACTCCCCGGCATGTGGATCCTCCTGGACTGGGACACGAACCCACGTGCCCTGCATCGGCAGGCAGACTCTCAACCACTGAGCCACCAGGGAAGCCCCCATGTTAGGGAAGTTTTTGACTATAATCTTGGGTCCTCTCTCTCTCTTCTCCTTCTGGGACCCCTATAATGTGAATGTTGTTGTGTTTAATGTTGTCCCAGAGGTCTCTGAGGCTGTCTTCATTTCTTTTCATTCTTTTTTCTTTATTCTGTTCCGCAGCAGTGAATTCCACCATTCTGTCTTCCAGGTCACTTATCCATTCTTCTGCCTCAGTTATTCTGCTGTTGATTCCTTCTAGTGTAGTTTTCATTTCAGTTATTGTATTGTTCATCTCTGTTTGTTTGTTCTTTAATTCTTCTAGGTCTTTGTTAAACATTTCTTGCATCTTCTCGATCTTTGCCTCCATTGTTTTTCCGAGGTCCTGGATCATCTTCACTATCATTATTCTGAATCCTGTTTCTGGAAGTTTGCCCGTCTCCACTTCATTTAGTTGTTTTTCTTGGGTTTTGTCTTGTTCCTTCATCTGGTACATAGTCCTCTGCCTTTTCATTTTGTCTATCTTTGTATGAATGTGGTTTTCATTACACAGGCTGCAGGAGTGTAGTTCTTCTTGCTGTTGCTGTCTGCTCTCTGGTGGATGAAGCTATCTAAAAAGCTTCTGCAAACTTCCTGATGGGAGGGACTGGTGGTGGGTAGAGCTGGGTGTTGTTCTGGTGGGAAGAGCTCAGTAAAACTTTAATCTGCTTGACTGCTGATGGTTGGGGCTGGATTCCCTCCCTGTTGGTTGTTTGGCGTGAGGCAACCCAACACTGGAGCCTACCTGGGCTCCTTGGTGGGGCTACTGACAGACTCTGGGAGGGCTCACGCCAAGGAGTACTTCCCAGAACTTCTGCTGCCAGTGTCCTTGTCCCCATGGTGAGCCACAGCCACCCCCTGCCTCTGTAGGAGACCCTCCAACACTAGCAGGTAGGTTTGGTTCAGTCTCCCCTGGGGTCACTGCTCTTTCCTCTGGGTCCTGAAGCGCACACTACTTTATGTGTGCCCTCCAAGAGTGGAGTCTCTGTTTCCCCCAGTCCTGTTGAAGAGCTGCAATCAAATCCCACTAGTCTTCAAAGTCTGATTCTCTAGGAATTCCTCCTCCCGTTGCCAGACCCCCAGGTTGGGATGTAAGATTTTATTTTACCTTTAATTTTTCCTTCTTCAATGCTTTTTCCTTTATACAGATCCAAGTTTCTTACCAATATTTTTGTCCTTCGTCCTGAAGAACTTCTTTCAGTATTTCTTGCAGGGCAGGTCTGCTGACAACGAATCCCTCCGTTTTTGTTTATCTGAGAAAGTCTTTATTTCTCCTTCACTTTTGAAGAAGTTTTGGGATATAGAATTATAGGTTAGTGATTTTTGTCTTTTGATAATTTATATATTTCACTACAATTTATTCTTGCTTACATGGTTTCTGATGAGAAGTCTGCTGTAATTCTTGTCATTGTTCCCTTATAGGGAGATTTTTACCCACTCTGACTTCTCTCAAGATTTTCTTTCTCTTTGGTTTTTCTGCAGTATGAATATGATACACCTAGGTGTATATTTTGTAGTGTTTATCCTGCTTCCTGGCTCATTGTTTTAGTGTCTCATTAATTTGGGAGTATTCTTAGCCTACTTCAAATATTCTTGGCCTCCATTCTCTCTGTCTTCTCTTTCTGGTATTCCAATTACGCATATATTGTACCCTTTGAAATTGTCCCAAAGTTCTTGAATGTCTGATTCTTATCACTTTTTCTCTTTGCATTTCTGTTTGGAATTTTTTGTTGACTTATCTTCAAGTCTACCAAAGGCATTCTTCACTTTTCTTTTACAGTTTTTTAAGTATCTAACATTAAATTTTTATTCACTCTTAGAGTTTCTATCTCTCCGCTTACATTACCCATGTATTCTTACATGTTGTTTCCTTTTTCCATTAGAGCCCTTAATATTTGAAACATAGTTATTAAAAATTTTCTGTCCATTAGTCCCCAAATATGTGTCATATCTTTCTGATTCTAATGCTTGTTTTGTCTCTTCATATTTGTTCTTTTACTTTCCTTTCAGCATGCCTTGTAATTTTGTTGTTGTTGTTAAAGCTAGACATGACATATCAGGTGATAGAAATTGAAGTTTGTAAGGTTGAGGTTTTATGTTAATCTGGCTAGGAGTTGAGGTGTATTTCATGTTTCCCATAGCTGTAATTCTTTTATGCTGAGCTTCAAATTCCTTTGGTGTCCTTGTTTTTGTCTCCTGTATTGCCTTTGAGTTTTCCTATGAATTCTTCCTCAGACATCTTGCAGCTCTTTTAGCTCTGATCTGCTATTATTGTACTGGAACCCTTGTATAGTGATAATGATTGGGGGAGGAAAAGTGTTCTATAATTTTAGGGTTATCACTGAGTTTTAGTGGGCCTATGCCCTTGGGCTGTGACCTTCATAAATGTTTCTTAGCTTCCTCACCTTCTTAGGTGAGACAGGAAGGCTACAGGGAGTGAAGTCAGAGAGGTACCCTTCCCTCAGTTGGGATAAGGCTCTGGTAAAGATCTTTTTCCCAGCAAAGTAAGCCTTTGTTAGGAGAATGTTTTGGATATATTTCACAATGGTTACTCTTCCGCTCCCCCTGTCAGAACCACAAGGGAATCATTCTTGGCTCATTACTGTGAGAACCTGCTGGGGTTCCTGGAGGTAAAACGCATGAAAATGTGTCCCACCCCAACCCCCCAAGACTATGGTCCCTAGGAGTTTTTCACTCTCAAGCTGACCACATGCAGCCTTCAGCAAGTCACTGAAATTACTATTTAATAGTTGCTACCAATTTATGGCTCCAGTGACTTCAGCTCCAGATGATCAGATCTTATCTATGATTCTCTAGATTCACCTGTGTCTACAGATTTCAGGGTAACAGTTTGCCCTGCAACCTCAGTTCTCTGATGGGTCCAAGAAAAGTCACTGAGTTTCAATTTGCTTAGCTTTTCCTTCTTTTGAAGACAGGAGTGACAACTTCCAAAGCTCTTTACCTGTAGGAGCTAAAATAGAAGTCCTCAGCACTGGTGGAAATGAAGGGTTCTAGTCCAAGCTAGGACTTTAAAGCCTAATCCAAGGCTGCAGGATGTAAATCCAGGAGAGATCTAAGATACAGGATCAGGGTCAAGCAGGGCTAAGAATCCAGTTCTTAGAAAGCATCAATCCAAAAGGGCCTGGGCAAGAGGTTGAAACTCAGATTGAAGCAGAGGGACTGCAAGCAGAGAGGGCCCAAGGGCAATGAGAATGATTCCCAAAGGAGTGAAGACCTTTTCAACTGAGAATCTGAAGAAACAGAACCGTTAATGGTGGAAGTGGGTTTGAGCTGGAATGTAAACTCCCATTTACCTTAGTAGTTTTTGTGTGACAAAATTGATGAAATGACACACTCTCCGTTTTTTGTTCTCTCTACCCTAACGCTAATCTACTCCTATTGCCACAGCCTAGTGGCTAGAGTAGACTCCTTGCTGGTGTGCTTACTTCCAAGTAGCCCCTCCATTCTACACAATGTACCACTGTCGGGCTTCAGTGACTGAAATGCTGTTATAATGATGTTATTCCACTGAATAAGGATATGTTGTAGCTCCATTTTGCTTGTAACTCAAAGTTCATAATCTTCCAAGACTACATAGGCTGGTCCCACTCTGACTACTGCCAACCTAAATAAGGAGGTAAACTGAGGCAAGCTTGAATTACTAGAATTGAGTTTATTTGTGAATAGCAGAGAGATTGCAATTCAGGAAAGGCATGCTGTAGCAAGCTACAGGCAAGTCCATTGAGGGTTTGGGGCAGGCTCTATTTATGTGCAGGGAGCCAGAGTCCAAGCAGTAAGACCATTGGCTTGAGGACGGGGAGAAAGTCTTGGTGGATATTCATTGGTCAGGAGGTAAGTCTCAATCCTCTGTAAATTGGGCATTTACAGGGAACTTAGTCTCTCAGTTATTAAGTTCTGTTCTTCTGAAGGACTGTGCATGAGATTTTCCCTTTTATATCCTCCAGTTCCATTTTAGATTGAAGTCCTTTCACACTACATAAACCTTTGCCCCAATAATTGTCCATCCAGTTAGTTTTAAATATCAAAAAAGAAAAAAGGTGGGCAAAGGGCGTGATTAAGTGATTCACAAAGTAATAAATACAAATGGTTACTAAACCATTGAATAGATAACCAATCTAAGTAGTAATGAAAGAAATGCAAAGTAACACAGTTTGTCAGTTGTTATTTTTTCACCCATCAGAAAGAGGGAAAATTTATGACAAATTCCCCTGGTAGAGAGGTGAGAATGGGTTGCCAACTGGCATAATCTTTAGCTATTTATCAATATCCTAAAAAGTGTTCATGCCCTTTGGCCTAGTTTTTATCCTTCTCGAATTTGCTTTCAGAAGATAATCTGAGCTCTCTATCAGAACATGCCTATCATGTTTTATTGACAAAACCAAACATAGTGGGAAACAATGGGGATTTTGAATAATATATATTTTAAGTAAACATTTTAGTAAATTGATGGAATATTTAAAACCATTAAAAAATCATGATTTTTCAGAAATTTTTTCATGGCTTATTGGTCTTTCTTTCTAAATGGCTCTAAAGTCCATCCAGTTTTCCCTAACTGTATACCACCTTAGTCCAAGCTACTAGCCTCTCTCATAAAGTGTTTAGGATACTGTTACCTGGCACAGAGAAAGTGTTCAATAAGTGTTAGCTGTTATTATTCTTATTCTACCTGTATCACTGCAGTAGCCTCAACCATTGCTTTCCGCATACCAACTTTTGCCCCCTTTCCAGTACGTTCACTACACTGTAGCCTGTGTAATCTTTTAAAAATGCTAATCTGATGCCACCTTGCCTGCTTCTCCAGAACAGTCACATATCCTCTCCCTGTAGACCAGACCCACTTTCTGCCGTCAGGCCCTCAAATACAGCATACTCCCCCCTGCCTAAGTGCCTTGTTCCTTCCGCCTTCACCACTCACCCATACCAGGAGTTCCCTCCCAGAAAATTTGTATTATCCTTCAGAAAACAGCTCAAGAACCACTTCCTCAGGCAACTTTTTCTTGACCTCCTAGAGTAGATCAAGACCACCACTTCTATTTTAGCATAGATTGTGATCTCACTCACTAGGTCTGAAAACTAAATCTTGTCTGTCTTATTCAGTACCGAGCATTCAGTAAATATGTGTTGACTAAATTTGCTGAATACATATTTATTGGATGAATGAATGAAGTTGTTGAAAAAGTTCATGATAACTTGCTTTAGTATGCTTATTTTTTTTCTTTCTACACTAGTCAGCCATTAATTCAGTCTTCATTTACCTACCTCTCTGCCTTCTCATATGTTTATGGCTTTCTTAACCAGAAAAACCTCTAATTATATTTATCCTCATGTATAACTGCCCTTCCATGTATGCTGAATCAGTTAGAGATGAATTAAAATATTGAAATCCTTATCCCTCCTGGTGTGGGGAGGAGGGCAGGGTAGGGCCTGGGAGGAGTCCAAGCCATTTATTTGCCTTTTGCAGTGAGCAACCTCTCCTTCCTTCCCAGTATGTAAGTCTATATTAGTATTTTCTATATGTCATATCTTGAAAAAGATTGGGAAGCACAGGTCTAGAAATAATAGGTATTAAGCCTCAATACCAACCTGCTGATCATGAAGCAATAGTCACATTTAAATTTTGATTGAAGAGAAAACATCTAAGTGGAAATGCCACTGGGGTAAAATAATTTTCTTATCCCACTATAGAAAGATCATATTTACTCTAATTTTCTTTTTTATACAGGGCTAATATTTTAGGTCTGTTGTTTCACTTGAATTATGCTTATGATTTTTTTAACATATAAATGACTAAGTTTGCTGAATATCAAAGAAAAGGTTCTATGTTATTTATCCAGGGGGTTAAAATTGAAACACCAATATTGAAAAAGCTAATTTTTGCATAGAGGAGTGTAGTAGTGCAAAATAGTACGAGCAGGCCCATAGGCCTAAAGTCAGAGTACCTAACGCTGTTTTAATATAGATTAAATATTTTCCCAAGCCATAATACCATCAGTGTATCACTCCTGATTATGCAAGTTTTGGATTCTGAATATTTAACCTATTTGCCAAGATGGTTTGTTGTCTGATTCCATTGGGTCATAGTATTGGAAGGAGCTGAACCTATTGGCAGATAATGATCAAGTGCCCCTCGAGTACCTGCTCTGTGCTCAGCATTGTTCTGAGATTTGTCTATACAGAAGTAGTTCAGGACATGACCTTCAGTCTCAAGGAGTTTGCAAGCTATATGGAATGATATAGTAAGATAATATTGACATAGATGAGACAATAATTATTCCAAGCTGTGTTTGGGCTGAAAATGACAGTACCAGTTAGAAAACTAAATGCAAAGCTGCAAGATACTTGAGAGGTGAGTCTGTGCTCAGTTCACTTTTATATCTGTTCAGTGCTTGGGCCGTACTATGTAGTAAGTATTTAATGAACATTTGTTGAACAAATAAACAAATGTTAAAACTAAATTGTGTGGTTCTATTACTAGTGTAAGAATCAAAGGAGAGGGAAATCACTGAGGGCTGAGTATTCAGAGGAACCTTTTTTTTTTTTTTTTTTTTTTTTGGGAACCTTTATAGAAGAGTTTCAGCCTGAATTTTGAGATATTTGGTGAGGGCAATAGAAACCACATTCTTTCATTCAATCAAAAAATATTTATTGAATACCTACTATGAACATAGGCATGGTAACATACATGAACAGTGAATATTCTTGAGGCAGTAACTATAGTGAAGGTCAGCTTTGGAGGAACATTAAATTAAATCTCAGTCATTTTTATATGACCAGATTAAGGAATGCCTTAGAAGTCAGTCAGGGGACTTCCCTGGCGGTGCAGTGGTTAAGACTGCGTTTCCAATGCAGGGGGCATGGGTTCGATCCCTGGTTGGGGAATTAAGATCCTGCATGCCATGCAGAGCAGCCAAAAATAAATAAATAAATAAAGGTCAGAATAATTTGAAGAGAAAATGACCATTGCAAGTTGTTTGTTTATTTGTTTTGTTTTGTTTTAGTGAGAGGAGTAATGCAATGAGAGGATTTATTTTAGGAAGCTTGGTTTGAAAGTGGTATGTAGGATCATCCTGAACATGTTGTTGCTTCTTCTGTTTTTAAAAATGTCTAGGGATAGATTTTTCGCAAACTGTCATGGGAGTCTATGAGAATGTTCTGTTGCCCTTTTAATAAAAAATCCTTTTGGTATATCTTACCTACTTTTTCCTGTTGCAATGTAATTCCATTTCTTGCGTTTGGAATTCTGGAAATAGAGAATTTTTTCATTGTTCAAGTCATAGTAACTTCCGAAGTGCTATAGAAAATAAGTCCCAATGTAGCCTTTTCCTCACCTGGTAAAATAACTCCAGCTTCCTTGACTGTTCTGAAATGGTTTGTTTCTTCAGCGTTAAAACACATTCCTTGACTGTTAAACTCTAATGATATCTAACTAGATTCTCTCACATGGCCCTGATTTCTCCCTTTGTTTTTACGCTTAGGCAAGAGTAGGGGTAGTGACAATTACTTCTAAAAATTAAAGAGCTAGACGCTCCTAAAATAATCCCATTTCAAGAGCAGTTTTTGCAGGTAAAGAAAAGTCAGCCCTGTCCAATGCAGAATAAAGAATTTTTTATTTGGTGGAAGCTCAAATATTTTACATTCTTTTTATTCCTTACCATATCACCATCATCATTTGTTATGTTACTTTCTTAGCTCTTTATATAGCTCTTGTCATCCCCAAGGACTAGAAAAAGACTTACAGCAATAAACATCCAGAGAGATGTCCTTTCTTCCTTGGGACACCTGTACATCTAGATATGGACGAGAAGGGTCAACTGACACGCAAGAAGAAAGACAAGTTAGCTGAGAACTCTAGGCAAGTCCTGTCCATTGGATGGTGTATCCTGATGGAGCTTTAATGGGCCCAAATGGCCTGCTGGACCTCTCTAACCAAGGATTCCATTCATGGAACTTAAACTGTCAGTTAAGGAGCACAGTGCTCAACTGAAATTGTCAAGTGTGGAGAAAAGGCTAGATAGGAATTCGGGTGTCTTTGTATATTAAAGGTTGTTCTTGTGAGATCACTAACCCACCTCGTCCAAATTGATGCACATGAAAATGGGTTTGTTATGAAACAAAAGGACAGAATATTAGGGGATCCAAAATAACACACGCCCTTCTGCTCTTTTCTTGTTTTACAGTCTGAAAGAACCCACTTCAAATAAGGAAGGGAGTCCAATTTTCAAAAAGCAATTCTTCCTTTTTTTTTTTTTCTTTCTGAGTGACACTCATACAGTAGCAGTGGTAAAATAAACAACAATGTGTTGGATTTTGTTTCTCTTTATCTATATGACATTTGTGTCATCACCGTAGCTCTAATCCATATTCAGGTCTTCATGTTTGGTGTGCAGTAATATGTAAATTATCTCGCCAGCTGCATGGAGCAGTGTTTGTTTATTCTATTTCTTTTGGCACTGCACAGAACTGAATTTCTGCCAAAATGGGGCTGCTTCAGGGAGCATTAATGCTCCAGGAGGAAGTTTTGAAAGGAAACGCACATCATAAGTCTTCACTCTGTGAAGCAGCAAAATCAAAACAAACTTTCTGTTTACTAAAATATCGGTATTATGAATATAAAATAATGTGTTTGTTAAAATATAATGAGCACACTGCCTATCTCCAGGACGCCTGGTGTACGTGGGCTTTGGAAATGAGGACACAATGCTGAGAAAGCTAGTGTATTTTTATTCTTGGAAAGGAAGTAGGTGAAATGAAATAGACAGAGACAACACCTAGAAGTTTAAGGCGAAAGAAATATTTTAACATGCATATTAATCTCTGGAAACACATGGCATTTACATGCATTTAAATGTGGACAGCTGTGGCGTTTTAAGTGTTAAAAAATTTCATTAATGATGCATAGAGCTATCTACTTCTGTTGGCAGGCCTTTCAGTCTTCAATCTGACACTTCCTTTTTTATCCAGCAAGCTAATTTCCCCTCTTTTGTGAGGAGTAACTGTTTTCACACTACTGCTTACCCAGCAAGCCTCCTTATTGTTTCATGGTTAATTATCTTCTCCAGCTTCACCTTCCCCAGCAAAGGAAGCAGGGCTATGCCTCCCCAGCACTAATGAAAGCTGGGTTTTATGGGTACACTGTGTAAATAAACGCAAGGTCTGATCAGACAACATAATAAACGAGTTCCTAAAGTTTATGGAGTCAGAGCTCATCTAGTGGTTTTACTGAATAATGAGGGAAAATGGTTAATTTTGTGGGAGGGGGGACTTTAATTTTGGAGAAAAAAACCAAACTCTTTGTTACCTTAGTATAGAACCTATCTGTAGATAAACATAAGGGATCTCTGTTTATCTAAGTGTTCCCCATTCTTCCTAATAACAGCAATGATATCTGCCAGGAGAATGTCTTGCACGGAGTAGGCCTTTGAAAAACATTATTGACTTGGTAGGAGGTGGAGGTCACCTGGCTTTATATTTTCCTGATTACTTGCCATTTATTAAGAAAAAAAGTAGCCAAGCTTTCTGTAGTCAAAGTATGACTCAGTCTGCACTGACTGCAAGCAAAGCAGAGATGTCACAAATGCTACCATGGTCGCATGCTTGCAGTAGTAAATTGAGCAGGTCTGGCCCAGGTAATTAGCTCCACTGGCCATCAGTGTCTTGCCTCTCTGGACTATAAGCTTAGTATATTCTCTTAGTTGCCAGCTCAAGGGCCCGTATCTGAAGAGTTCGGGGTTTGAAATTATTTTTGGTTATTTGTTACATTGAAAAAGGATTTTAAGGGATTAAGGTGACCCTAAGCCTCTAATATTCTTTTTTTATTTTTTAATTTACAAAATGAATTAATGTTTTGAGATCATTTTTCCTCTAGAATGAAATTTTTTTAACATCTTTATTGGAGTATAATTGCTTTACGTTGTTGTGTTAGTTGCTGCTGTATAACGAAGTGAAACAGCTATACGTATACATATATCCCCATATCCTCTTGCATCTCCCTCCCACCCTCCCTATCCCACCCCTCTAGGTAGACACAAAGCACTGAGCTGATCTCCCTGTGCTATGCAGCTGCTTCCCACTAGCTATTTTACATTTGGTAATGTATATATGTCAATGCTACTCTCTCACTTCGTCCCAGCTTACCCTTCCCCCTCCCCGTGTCCTCAAGTCCATTCTCTATGTCCGTATCTTTATTCCTGTCCTGCCCCTAGGTTCTTCAGAACCATTTTTTTTTCTTTTTTTAGATTCATATATATGTGTTAGCATACAGTATTTGTTTTTCTCTTTCTGACTTACTTCACTCTGTATGACAGACTCTAGGTCCATCCACCTCACTACAAATAATTCAATTTCATTTCTTTTTATGGCTGAGTAATATTCCATTGTATATATGTGCCACATCTTCTTTATCCACTCATCTGTCGATGGACACTTAGGTTGCTTCCATGTCCTGGCTATTATAAATAGAGCTGCGGTGAACATTGTGGTACATGACTCTTTTTGGATTATGGTTTTCTCAGGGTATATCCCCAGTAGTGGGATTGCTGGGTCATATGGTAGTTCTATTTTTAGTTTTTTGAGGAACCTCCATATTGTTCTCCATAGTGGGTGTATCAATTTACATTCCCACCAACAGTGCAAGAGGGTTCCTTTTTCTCCACACCCTCTCTAGCACTTACTGTTTGTAGATTTTTTGATGACGGCCAATCTGACTGGTGCGAGGTGATACCTCATTGTAGTTTTGATTTGCATTTCTCTAATGATTAGTGATGTTGAGCATCCCTTCATGTGTTTGTCTGTAATCTGTATATCTTCTTTGGAGAAATGTCTTTTTAAGTCTTCTGCCCATTTTTGGATTGGAGTGTTTGCTTTTTTGATATTGAGCTGCATGAGCTGCTTGTATATTATGGAGATTAATCCTTTATCAGTTGCTTCATTTACAAATATTTTCTCCCACAGAATGAAATTTACATTTCTTTGATTTGGGTTACAGTTTGAATTAAGGTCCCACCATTTAAAACTCTCAAGAGCCTCCTTCATGACAGCCCAGGACCAGAGCTTCTATTCCAATGAAGACTGAGTTTTTAAATCTAATCGGAGCTCAGAATCATTACTATTTTTCCCTTGAAATCTCAAAAAAAGAAAATCCCCCAGGGATTCTACATTTTTAAAAAATAAATTTATTTATTTCATTTATTATTTATTTTTGGCTGTGTTGGGTCTTCATTGCTGTGCACAGGCTTTCTCTAGTTGCAGCGAGTGGGGCTACTCTTTGTTGCGGTGCACGGGCTTCTTATTGCAGTGGCTTCTCTTGTTGCGGAGCACAGGCTCTAGGTGCATGGGCTTCAGTAGTTGTGGCATGCGGGCTCAGTAGTGGTGGGTCATGGGCTCTAGAGCACAGGCTCAGTAGTTGTGGCACACAGGCTTTGTTGCTCCGCAGCATGTGGGATCCTCCAGGACCAGGGCTCGAACCCGTGTCCCCCCACACCGGCAGGTGGACTCCCAACCACTGTGCCACCAGGGAAGCCCAGGGATTCTACATTTTTAACATGTCTAAGGACTCTAGGAATCAGAAGTATAAAATCTCTTGGAAACTTACTTCAAATACATTTACTACCTTCTAGGAAAATTCATCCTGAAATTTCAAGCAAATTTTCTAGCCTAAAGTGTAACTTGTATATTCTCCAGTCATTTTTATAGAAGGAACAATATAGCTCTAGGGAGCTATTCTAGCAGAGGTTTTTCAGCTCTCCTTAAATCTAAAAGCAGTTGTCTTTAAAGGAGGCTATTAAAACAAAAATGTAAATCAAATCAAGTCAGATGTATAAACAAAGGTTAAGCCATTTAAGAAAACAAATCATAACTGACTTCCTTGTTAATCATGTTAACATTGGGCCAATCAGATAATAAACTGGGAAAAGCAAGAAACAAGTTTGGTTGACTGGCACAAATAAGATGGAAAAGAGATTAAAATGATATGTACCATTTTTGGTCATTCCAACATTTTTCTTGTTTTTTTTCTCTGAATGGTGAGTTGTAATCACACTATTAGAATTGAATGGAAACAAACAAAATGAATCCCATACCCCTATTTATCTGAGAAGAGCAAACCATTAAAAACAGCAGTAGTTGGGACTTCCCTGGTGGAGCAGTGGTTAAGAATCTGCCTGCCAATGCAGGGAACATGGGTTCAAGCCCTGGTCTGGGAAGATCCCACATGCTGCAGAACAACTAAGCCTGTGCACCGCAACTACTGAGCCTGCGCTCTAGAGCCTGCGAGCCACAACTACTGAGCCCACGCACCACAGCTACTGAAGCCCGCCCGCTCAGAGCCTGTGCTCCACAACAAGAGAAGCCACCACAATGAGAAGACTGTGCATTGCAACAAACAGTAGCCCCCATTCACTGCAACTAGAGAAAGCCTGCGCACAGCAACAAAGACCCAACACAGCCAAAAAAATAAATTAAATAAATAAATAATAAATTTTAAAAAAGAAAACAGTAATAGCACAATGTTGGTTCTTAATGTGGACCTTTAGAGAGTGAAAAGACACAACAATTCTCTCAACTACTGGATTGGCCAAAAAGTTCGTTCGGGTTTTTCCACAAAATGGTACCAAAAATCCAAACGAACTTTTTGGCCAACCCAATGATATGTACTTCACAAAGGACACTGATCCTGGACGTGAGTGAACTTTGTCAGCTGATATTTGGCTTTGCAGGCAGACTTCAGCGTGTTGGCAAAGCTCTCCTTGTACATGAAGCTACCTCAGAATCATGCCACAAATCTGTGTTCTTAAAATTCAGTCTGAAAGTTGGGAAACTAAGTCTATGTCAGTAAAACTTCACTTGTTTACAAGACTGTTCTCCTCCTCTTTACTACAAATATACTTTGTAGGTTTTATTAATGGGAGCCCCTTATCATAAAGGGAGGAACAAGAGTATACTAAGGCAAAGGTGAGGCAAAAATTACATCCCAAGGCACAAAACTCAAATGTTATGTCAACTTTTGACAGTCAAAAGGCAAACACCAAACAGAATAATGACAGAAGAATGGGGCCAGATGTTATCATTAGGGGAAAAAATCGTTTATGCAACTTGGCATGTGGGTCTGTTGTCATTCAAATAGTTTTACTATGTGGTAGAATGTAGAAAATGCCACCATTTTACTACGGTTGGATTTTTTACAACCTTATTGAGTTTATTTTTCTTTTGTACTTCATTTTATTGGTTTCAGTTCTACACAGTACTGAAGAGGTCAGATAAAGAAATCGCTTTTTTTAAAAAATCTCTTCCCAAGTTGTTTTTTTAAATTCATTTTTAAATAATCCTAAATGTAGATAATTTCTTGCAACTCTGGGGAAAATTTTCTGGAAAACAGAAGAGTGACTAAAAACAGAAAAATAAGCCAATTTTCCTATTCAGTCTGTTCTGAATACAATAAAAATTCAATGTTTGCACATAAAGCAATATTTAAGATAAAATAATTTATTTTCCAGTGGAAGTAGATTATTTTTCTAGTTATAATAGTTTTAATGAAACATTCAGAGTTAGGTGGGAAAACAACTTTTTCCTACAGTGGATGCTTAACGAATAATGATTTATACAATAATTAATTTGTTTAAAAAATAGCTTGATGCAAGAAATTCATCTTTGCCACCTAGCTTTAATATACCGACACTGAGGTTACTACACCTAAGAGTTATTTAGACATTTTTGACAGTAATTAAATTTATTTAATTTATTGGCACAAACATGTTGCCTTTTAGTCAAAATAGTACTGTGACACTGAAGTTACAGAAAGGGCAGAAAGAAGTGCTTATAATTTGTGTTTCCTTCTTTCTTCTATGGAATTCCTCCTTACAGCCTCACAATCACCCTGTTTATAGAACCTTAAATTTCTTGGCAACCTGTTCTTCACACAAAAAAATCAAACTTAAAAAGGATTAAATAGGGGCTTCCCTGGTGGAGCAGTGGTTGAGAGTCCGCCTGCCAATGCAGGGGACACGGGTTCGTGCCCCGGTCCGGGAAGATCCCACATGCCGCGGAGCGGCGGGGGCCGTGAGCCATGGCTACTGAGCCTGTGCATACAGAGCCTGTGCTCCGCAACGGGAGGGGCCACAACAGTGAGAGGCCCGTGTACCGAAAAAAAAAAAAAAAGTATTAAATAGGATTTTTTTGGTTTTTTGTTTTCAAATGGATACAGAGTCAGGATGGGTTACTGTGTCTGAAGTTGAGGGAAGAGATGTTAGAACAACTGAAGAGTTTCCTGTACATTCTGTGGCCTCCACGGTTTCTCCATTTGTGCTCTCCTTCCACGACTGGTGCTAGAAGGCAAGAAAGGTGGTGAATAGCACCTGGTAGGACCAGGCTCCCAATTTCAACCGCAGCTTTACTGTGGAACCTGGATTCCTTCAGGTTACTCTCAAGCACATCCTGTGCTCCTTTCCTCACCCACCAGCCTCTAGGACCTGCCCTTTCCAAGGCAACAGATGACTTTCTTCTTGCTAATTCACTGGCTTTCCCTCACCTCCCATTCATCTTATCTTCTCTGCTTCTATAACACTCTTAACCACCTGCTACTTTAAAAGGATTCTTCTCTCAGTTCCCAGAATTTCATACCAGTCCTACTTGGATATTCTTCCTGTGTTTCTTTTGCTGGTTGCTCATCATCCTTCCCTTGAAGGTACCCACAAGGCTCTGTCCCATCTGCCTTTGCTTCTTACTCTTCCCTCTTCTTGCAGTGTCCCCCTCCTGCAACCCTTTCTCTGAATGCCTTTCTCCTCAGTGTAGCCTATACCACCCTCAAAATAATAGACAATCAGGCCTCACGTGGCTAAACCTATGATAGGAGAGTCTGTAGGGTGAAAAGAAGCCAAACAGAACTGTGGGACACACTATCATTTAACAGTCGGCTTGAGTGGATTTTACAAGGAGGCTTAGCATCAAGGTAATCAAAGGAGGAGAAAATATCAAGAAAAATGGAGTCAAATGCTGTGGAGGAATCAAGTAAAATAAGGGCAAAGGAGAATCAGTTGGACTGGGCTGTCAGAAGGTCACTGTTGACCCTGCCAGAGGGTTCAGCAAATGAGGGCTCTGGTAATCACACTCCTTCTCTCTCCTCAAGAGACTGTTGCATCGAAATGAGTGAAGTTGAACTAAGAGAATTATTATACACAGGACAGTCTTTCCTTCAGCATTTCTGGGAATGATGGGCATGCATTCAGACCAAACAAAGAAGCCTGTAATAAAAAATTATCTTTATTGATAATATATGTACAGTGATGTAAATGAGTTCAGAAATATCTGTTGTAATATTTTTGTAAGCAAGTTCCTCAACAGAGCGATGATGTCCTGTTATGTTTGATGATCTTACAGGTTCAGAAACAGTAAGACTGAGGACTACTATTTGCTTGGGTTTTGGGGGGTTTTTTGTTTTTTGGCTTTTTTTGAGGTGAAATTAACATAACATAAAATTAATCGTTTAAAGTGAGCAATTCAGTGGCATTTAGTACATTCACAATGTTACATAACCGTCACCTCTATCTAATTCCAAAACATTTTCATCTCCCCAAAAGGAAACCCCGCACCCATTAAGGAATCGCTCCCCATTCTCCCCTCCCACAAGTCTCTGGCAACCACCAATTTTTTTTTTTTTTTTTTTGTGGTACGCGGGCCTCTCACTGTTGTGGCCTCTCCCGTTGCGGAGCACAGGCTCCGGACGCGCAGGCTCAGCGGCCATGGCTCACGGGCCCAGCAGCTCCGCGGCATCTTCCCGGACCGGGGCACAGAACCCGCGTCCCCTGCATCGGCAGGTGGACTCTCAACCACTGCGCCACCAGGGAAGCCCTAGCAACCACCAATTTCGCTTCTGTCTCTATGAATTTACCTAGTCTGGCTATTTTACATAAATGGAATTACACAGTATATGGCTTTTGGTGTCTGACTTCTTTCACCTAGCATAATGTTTTTGAGGCTGCTCGCTCTTATAACTGAGCAGTAGCACCAGTTATACAGTCAAAAATTCTCCATGTGGTTTTGTCATGGCAAAAAAACCGCAGAACCTTTCCCCAGAGTTCTTCAACAATTCATGAGACCACAGACAAGTCTTTCTTTGCTCATTAAATAATTTTTTGAGAACCTGCTCCCTGCCAGGCATGGTTTTAGTTGCCAGGGCGCTAGTGGAGACAGGACAGAGGAGCCCCTGCCCTCATAAAGTTTATAGCTGGGAGGAAAACCCCTGATTCTCAACACTGAACTCTCTTTCATCCCTGGTTCCTGTTGAAAACTAAGGCAATTTTTGCTATTGTAAAACTTACTTTAAAACAACATCTAATGGATTTTTCATTTTCAGCTAATTCAGAAATATCTCTGTAGCCAAGACTAGGAAATATGTCCATGTCAGTACTCATTTTAGTGAGATTTGTGAGATGACTTTGGGTTTTCCTTGTCTGTTTTGAGTTTCTGATCAGCTTTGTTATTGAAAAAGAGCATTCACTAGAACAGTTTTTGATCATTAGTGTGAGATAGAATTTCAAAGCTTTTTCTGAGCTGAGACAAGTTACTTTAACATTATTGTCAATCTGATAGATAGTGAGCAGGATTTGATTGCTCTAATGTGTCAGTTGTGATAGAATTTCACAGACAATAGACCTGCCTTTTGAAAAAAAAGATTATTTTCAGGAAATAGAAAGTCCTTGAGCTATGGTCCCTGCTGAGGGCTGGACAGGCTTCTTTTCTCATCTGGCTTTTCCTAAGGGAGAAGCCCAGTGAGGACATGCAAAGCCAAACCCACACCCCATTTGCAGTGCAATGGGAGTGAGTTAGGGGCCTAACTGGTGTTGATTTCATTGGATTCCATGCATGTGGTTGCACTAAAGAGCTTAGTCAACAAACCACCAGTCTTAACGCAAACCTTGATAAGGTTATTTAACAGTCAGCTGCACTACCTTCCTTCTCTTTACAGGCAGTATATGCTGATAGCTGCAGTCCTTGTACCACTACTGTGTGTCAGGCCCTTCCCATAGGACTTTACAGACATCTTATCATTTAAAGCTCCCAACAGTCTCTAAGTAGACACAGTGTGCTCTGATTATCTTGAATAGATAAATGGTGGAACTGAGGCACACAGATGTTAAATAACTCGTCCAGGATCATACCGCTAACCTGTGAAGGGGGGGATATCCAGGATTCAAACCCAGATCTGTTTGCCCCAAATCCCAAAATGTTTGATAAAGAGTGAACATTTTTGCTTTTTAGCCTATTTCTCTTTTCGTCTATATTTTTTCTTGCTAACTCTGAATCTGTTCTCTGCCCAACAAGCGACAAAGTACTACAAACTCTGAATTCTCATAAAAGCCGTCTTTCTATTTATTAAGGACTAGCTCTTTCTTATGGTTGTTGATGTTGTTTTTAAAAAGTTTCTACCTCAGTCTAATTCAGCAAAATAATTATGCATCTAATGATCAGACACTTTGGTTTTTGCATTTGGAGGGGTGGGAAAATATTGCATCAAAAAAGCAGAGTGAGTATATGAAGGGGTGGAATATCCCCTCATTTAAATGGATTCCCCCACCCTGATCTATATATTATTTTCTCCCTGTTTCCATCGCCGCCTCAGGCTTCCCTGTGTTCTGCTTTTTGCCCTAGGGTAAATATGCTTATTTTTATTCAATTACAGTTAATGCTGTTTATGTTTTTGTTATTTTTATTTATTGTATGTTTCTGTTGTATTCTACTTTTCCGCAGATAAATCTTTCCTCCCAGGGCTTTGCAAGTGGTGTTGCTTAATAAATTCCTGGATCTAGAATAAACAGGGGAACACAGATTGCAAGACCTCCTAATGGTTTTGGCCATTCTGAGCACCAGAAGTTTGACTGGAACGTTCAGTTCATCCTAGTCTTTTCGAGATACTTTAGTTTTTTAAAAGTTACAACTTCTTAAAGGAAATTAAAGGAATTCAGAGGTAGCTATATCAGAACTCTGTTGGGTTTTTGTTTTATAGAATGTCAGGTTCCTTCGTCTCCACTCTTTAGCTGATAATGTGTTTCTCATTGCTTATAAAAATCTACCATAACCTAAAATATTATGAAAATACTAGAAATGCAATCCTGGGATACCTAACTCAAAGTCATGCAAGTACAGAAGGAAATTAATTTAGATATGTATTAATTGCTGCAACTGGAATATTGGTTCTTTTATCATCATCATCATCATATTTCTCCAGCCACTTTTTAGTTACTTTCTCTGTATATATTACACTAATATAAATAACCTGCCTCCAAGAATAAAAAATAAAGTAACACCAATTAATTCCACTTGGTCTTGAGCAGATCTGTAAAGATGTGTGTGTGTGTGTGTGTGTGTGTGTGTGTGTGTGTTTGTAATTCTTTATATAGAGCCCTTGGTTTAGGCCAAAATTCTGCACCAGTGAAACAAGTTTGTAAATGAAAGGACTTGGCACAAATGAATTTAATTCAGAATTATCTCTGGAAAGCCAGACTCTCTATTGGAACCTCGTGTACTACTCATCATCCTTTTGGCTTCACAAATATTCTTAGATTTTTTTCTAAATCCATGCTTGATTTATCACTTTATCAAAGAAAGGAACGTTTGTGACTTTTTTAAAAGTACCAGACAATTCCTCTAGAGAAAAAACAACAACAAAAAATGCTTAACTAGCTTGAGGATTATTGGCTATTTTGGGCTATCATCAAAGAGAGCATTTGACCAAATAATTTTACAGCCAGTTAACATCACTCTGTACATATGTCTTTTTTTTTTTCAAAGACAACTTTTTCTGTTATATAAATATTGTAATATCCTTCCTCTTGGAAACTTTTCCTATTTTTTGCCCCCAAGGTATGTTTTATGTTTGAAGTTAAATCTTGAAGAAATGGAGATTTTATTGAAAATATTGACAGAATTTCATTCACGACAGAAAAAAAGTGAATGAGGGCAGAGCGAGTAGCACTTCTTTGATATGTAAAATTTAAAGTCTAAATTGAATGATTTTCTAATGGATCTTGTCAGATATTCCCCGCAGTTGACATAAAAAATTTTTTGGAAGTTACAATAAATTTAAGAGATTTATAGGAAGAAAGAATTAAGAAGGGTAAAGGACAATATTACATACAAAAGTTTAAACTTCTCCTATGGAAATTTTCCACTCTCACTACATTATTGAGCAAAAGATTTGTTCTTTCATATGCTGCTGCAAGTATTATACTTTTGTAGGCTTGCATTTGTAAAGCCATAAAGGCTTTGGTCAGAAAATGACTGTCATGGAAGGCAAGTCCGAATTACAGGCATCACTTGGGCTAAGCTCCCAGTGCACATCTAGATGGCAAGGTTCCTGCAGCTAGTGTGAGCCCCCAGGTTTGGGACTCTCACGGAAAATCTGTGCTTCTAAATGTTAACGTCAACCGGAAGGTTACAGAGAGAACTCCTTTGAAAGACGAGTTCAGTTATTTACTAGCATTCTCAGAGTACAGTGTCCAAGATAGTATTTGAAATTAATACACTATTTGATGAGACTGATTGATTGTTTCTACAGCTGAAGATGTTAACCTTCATTAGCCGTACTAACTGGTCATTAGTACTTCCTTTATCAGCAAGCAAAGAATAAACAGAAATTCTAATAAAAATTCATCACGGTGAACATACTCCATACCTAAGCGAGCGTGGTGACGGCCAGTGTACTAGATTAACTGCTATAACGTTGGCAGGGAAGATTGTGTTATAACGTTTAAGAATATCCCTTAATTAATGTTTACTTTGTATCTGGACTCTTTTAAACTTAAGTAAGCTATACAGATAACCTCTTACATAACCAGTACAATAAAGTGCTAATGGTTATTTTATACTTAATATGTTTGTGTGGTATCCTTCAACTATTAGTTTCAGGAAGGACTGAGGACTTCTTAGGAAAGTTCTGTGAATGTGCTGCTGGTAAAGCCTTTTTCCCACTCCTGAGGAAGAAAAGCATCATGGCCTGTTTTTCAACCAGACTGTTAAAATAATTCCGAATTGTAATGCAAATATGCTCACCTGTTAATACTGTGGGACACCCCTCTCTACCTACCATGTCATGAATCCCTTGTGGTTTTTATAATTTTTAAAAATTTTATTTATTTATTTTTGGCTGCGTTGGGTCTTTGTTGCTGTGTGCAGGCTTTCTCTAGTTGTGGTGAGCGGGGGCTACCCTTCGTTGTGGTGCGTGGGCTTCAGTAGTTGTGGCTCGCGGGCTCTAGAGCACAGGCTCAGTAGTTGTGGCACACGGGCTCAGTAGTTGTGGCTCGCGGGCTCTAGAGCACAGGCTCAGTAGTTGTGGCACACGGGCTTAGTTGCTCTGCAGCATGTGGGATCTTCCCGGACCAGGGCTCAAACCCGTGTTCCCCACACCGGCAGGCAGATTCTCAACCACTGAGCCACGAGGAAAGCCCTCCCTTGTGATTTTAAGAGCAAATTGAAAGGAATGATGAGAAGGGTTCTCCCTTCATGAATTAAGGCCACTCTAGAGCAATTCTCCATATGCACTGAGAATTATAGCTGCTTTATACTGACTGCTTCCTCAGCCCTTCACAAGCATCAGCCCATTTAGTACTCAGAATTATCTCCAAAGATAGATAATGCTCACCCCCTTGAAAAAGTGACACGAGGAGACTGCTGCTTGGAAAGGTTAAGCAACTTGCCCGAGGCCATGCAGCTGGTTAGCAGCAGGTCAAGTGAGCACTTGAGCCGCTCTGCATCGTTTAGAATCCTGTTCGTCCACCTGGTTACCCTGCATAAGCATAAGCTGAACCGCAGGGTTCCGTTTGTTTCTGTTTGTAGGTGAGCCTGTCAGGGCCTGCAGTACCTATATCACCTCTCTTGGCTCTAGCATGAATCCAGACAGCTGGCCAGCAAGTGAGGATGGTGGAGGAATACAGAGTCCAGGAGCCCATTCAGCTTCTATGTCCCAGAATGTGTCAAGCTCCACCAAGCAGGGTTAAAATCAAGAAGTCCAAGGAAAGATCAAGGTCCCAACTGTGCAGGCAGAGAGCAGCATAAGAGAATCTGGGCTGCTTCATCCTTGGAGTCAGGAAGTCCTCAGATAGTTGTTATTGTAGGGCTGCAGGTGGGCTGGAGCGGGAGGTTAGTGCCTGTTAGAAATAAGGAGGCAATAGTGAGAGAAGTTAACAAGGATCAAAGTGGAATCTCTGTCATAGAGAGGGACTGGGGAAGAGAGGGACTGAGAGAACTGTGATTAAGAAGCTGCCCTGCAGCACTGGGGGCCCGAGACGCAAGGTCCAGAAAGATGTAGGTACGGAAACCAGTCGGAGGTTGCTCATCTTGGGTCTGATTGGGAACAGAGCCAAATTCTGAAGAAGAAGAATGCTGAAAGGGAAGACAGTGGAAAAGATAGACACGTGAGAGCCTCTGGCCTGTGAATGGCTCTACAGGTAGATACAACTCTATTCTCTTTTCCCAGGCAGAAGCTGCTTCAAGTGGAGAACCCAGGAATAGAAGCAGGAGGGGGTTCACCATATGTGGCTGAAGATAGTACTCCATTATGAACTCCAGAACTGAGATAATATCAGAGTGAATATTCCCTAAAAGATGTCATAAGCTATACTCTTTTTACCTTTATTTACCTGACAGTTTTATCTTCACCCAATCCAAGGTTAAAAATGTATTGATAGAAGAATCCATGGGAAATGGCTAATTCCATATATTACAATTTGACTGTAATAATCTTACATTTTAATCTATGCTGTTGCCCTCAGTGAAAAATTACTGTTGATAGAAAAGCATTTTTCAATAATTTTGGATGTTATTCCAGAGAGGAGTAGAGCTGATAATTATGCTATCTTTCAAATTCATGCTTGGGGCAAATTTCTTTCCTGACTCTTCCAAGAGATTTTGAATGGATAAAGTTTTCACGCTTGTGTTCCCTAATTCTTCTTTTTTCTCACTTCTCCTACACAGGAGACTTTGAATGTGATTGATCCTGGCTTGATGGACCTAAATGGGACAAGTGAGGATGCCCTGGAATGGGATGAAACTGACATAAGTAACAAGTTAATTAGTTTGAATGAAGAATCGAATGACCTTGATCAAGAATCCCAACCTGTCTTGCCTTCCTTAAAGCTTGAAGAGACAGGTAGTGAGGACCCTGGTTATGAAGAAGAGGCAGGTGACCACGGGGCATCTCAGTGTACATCGAGTGTCACTGCCCCGTCCAGTCCACACATTTACCAAGTATACAGCCTCCACAATGTTGAGCTCTATGAAGACAACCACATCCCATTCCTGAAAAACAGTCCGACCTTCACTAGCATGACACAGTCTAGTGTTTTAACTAAGAGTCTCAGTAAAGACTCTTCATTTTCATCTGCCAAATCTTTGCCAGATCTTCTAGGGGGTTCCAATTTGGTGAAGCCCTGCCCATGCCACGGAGGAGACATGAGTCAGAATTCAGGCAGTGAGAGTGGAATTGTCAGTGAAGGAGACACTGAAACCACTACCAACTCTGAAATGTGCTTGCACAATGTGGTGGATGGGTCCCCAAGTCACCCTGAAACTGAACATCTGGACCCACAAATGGGAGATGCAGTTAACATGTTAAAGCAAAAGTTTAAAGATGAGGAGGAACAAATTCAGCTTCCAAATAGCTCTCAGTTATCCATTTCACCAGGCGGTTGTGTAAATGGAAAAGTTGGAGATTTAAACAGTGTTACCAAACATACCCCTGATTGTTTGGGAGAAGAATTACAAGGAAAACATGATGTGTTTACATTTTATGATTACTCATACCTCCAAGGCTCAAAACTCAAATTACCAATGATAATGAAACAGTCACAAAGTGAAAAAGCACATGTGGAGGATCCCCTGCTTCATGGTTTTTATTTTGATAAAAAATCCTGCAAATCTAAACATCAGGCTACAGAGTTACAACCAGATGCACCTCCCCATGAAAGGATTTTGGCAAGTGCATCTCATGAAATGGATCGCAATTCATATAAAAGTGGTGATGTAGAGAAGACCTTCAGTGGCATGCAGAATGCCAAACAGCTCTCCCTTTTATCTCATAGTTCCTCTATTGAGTCTCTTTCTCCAGGGGGTGATTTATTCGCATTGGGCATCTTTAAAAATGGCAGTGACAGCCTCCAGCGAAGCACTTCTTTAGAAAGTTGGTTGACATCCTATAAAAGCAATGAAGATCTTTTTAGCTGTCACAGCTCTGGGGACATAAGCGTGAGCAGTGGCTCAGTTGGTGAACTGAGTAAAAGAACATTAGATCTCCTGAATCGTTTGGAGAATATCCAGAGCCCTTCGGAGCAAAAGATAAAGCGAAGTGTTTCCGATATCACTCTTCAAAGCTGTTCCCAAAAGATGTCTTTTCCTGGCCAACTGTCATTGGACATAGCATCTTCTATCAATGAAGACTCGCCAGCATCTCTTACAGAACTTAGCAGCAGTGATGAGCTCTCTCTTTGCTCAGAGGATATCGTGTTACACAAGAACAAGATCCCGGAATCAAATGCATCATTCAGGAAGCGCCTGCCTCGTTCAGTGGCCGATGAAAGTGATGTCAATGTCAGCATGATCGTGAATGTCTCTTGCACCTCTGCCTGCACTGATGATGAAGATGATAGTGACCTCCTCTCCAGCTCGACGCTCACCTTGACAGAAGAAGAACTGTGCATCAAAGATGAGGATGACGACTCCAGTATTGCAACAGATGATGAAATTTATGAAGAGTGCAACTTGATGTCAGGGCTGGACTATATAAAGAATGAGCTGCAGACCTGGATTAGACCAAAGTTTTCCTTGACAAGAGATAAGAGAAGGTGTAATCTCAGTGATGAAATAAAGGGCAGTAAGGATGTAAGTAGTAGTGAGATGAACAATTCCTCTGACACCCTGAACATTGAGGCCCTTCTTAATGGCTCCATAAAACATCTCTCCGAAAATAATGGAAATAGTAAGAATTTACCCCACACCTGTGAGTTAGGGACAAAGGGTGAAAATAAGAAAAATATTTTCGAAGTTAATAAAGATCCATATGTGGCAGACATGGAAAATGGCAATATTGAAAGTTTTCCAGAAAGGCAGAAGGACAAACTGAATGAGATTTCAAAGGAATCAGAAAATCTTGGTTCAACCGGGAAAAGGATTTCAGAGAGTGAGCAGTGTAAGTGCAGAGCATTTATGGATAGCTCAGATGATTCAAATATTGCTGGAAAGGAATTTGTTCCCCAGATGGTTAGACATGTTCCAAAGAAATGTCAAAATCACCACCATTTTGAAAATCAAAGTGCTGCTTCTACTCCCACTGAGAAGTCTTGTCCAGAACTGCCTTCAGAAACCGGTGTTATCAATAGACAGGACTCTGAGGTACTGAAATCTTCATCTAATGATGCACCAAATATGGCTGGAAAATCTGCTCGTTGCTGCCTAGCACTTGAACAAAGCGAAACAGAGGAAACCGTTTCTATCAGTGACAACGTTTCCTGTTGCAACTGTGACCCAGATGTTTTCCATCAAAAAGATGCCGAAGATTGTTCAGTGCACGACTTTGTTAAGGAAATCATTGACATGGCTTCAACAGCCCTAAAATGTAAATCTCAACCTGAAAATGAGGCAGCTGCTCCTACTTCATTAAGTCAAATCAAGGAGAAGGTGTTGGAACATTCTCACCGGCCCATCCAGCTGAGAAAGGGGGACTTTTATTCATACTTATCTCTCTCATCTCATGACAGTGATTGCGGGGAGGTCACCAATTACATAGAAGAGAAGAGCAACACTCCACTGCCACCGGACATGACCGACTCTGGCTCAGAAGACAAGGAAGACACCGAATGCTTCTTCGAGGCCTGTGTTGAGGAGGACCCTGCTGAATACCAGTCCTGTTTCTCCAGCGCTCTTCCAAATGAACCTGCAGTTCCCAGTGAAGCTCCGGTGCCACTGCAAGCAGCAGCAGGCTCTTCCAAGTTCAGTGATGCTTCTCTCCTCGTCGATGCTGCAGACGTGATGGCTCTTTCAGGTCCTCCCCCTCCAAAAAGAGGTGATGTAGGAAAGGAAGTGGATGGTTTACCCCAAGCTTCTAATGTCTATGGAGAAAGCTCAGAGTTAACTACTCCTTCAAGGCTGAGCGGTGAAAAGGAGAGTTCAGAAAACTCAGGTGAGTCTGGAAGGCCAGAAGAACATGACGCTTCTTCAGCCCAGTCTAGAGTTCCTGGATTCTCCTCGAAGACAAAGCAGCCAAAAGACACGGCTGCATTGCATCCCAACCCCAAAACTTTAACCTGTGAAGAAAATCTTCTGAACCTTCATGAAGAACGACATAGAAACATGCATAGGTAGAATGTAACCCTCTCCAAGCATGAAAATCATCTCATTGAAAGGTGCGTATAGTCCTCATGTTTTAATATATATATATGATCTATTTTAACATACATTTAATATATACATACTTAAAATGTGAATTTTAATCAACAAAGCTATGATAGGAGAAAAGACTAGTCAGGATAGCTGTTCATGGCAGATATTTACCTGAATAAGACATTTAGATGAAAGAAATACTCCCAACAATGCAAGTAACTATGAAGCAAAAGGGGGAGAAAACAGTCACAATTGACATTTTTAGCAACATTACCTTTATTACATCGTTATGGCAAGAAGAATAAAAAATTTGAGGAAGTAAAATAATGTAGGGCCTCAAATTCTTCCATTAAGGGAGGAAAAAAGGTTCTGAAAATTGCAATTATACCCTCTGATCAGAATGCATGCACGGTGACAGTGCTCCCCGCTTCAGCTTCCGTGCACAGAGATGCCCGCTTCCTTCAGTGCCTGGAGATGAACAATGATTAGGTTAAAGGCTGCATCTCCTGATCTGAGCCTTCCTTTTACGCTTCTGTCTAATGTAACTATCATCACATTTGCTTCCCCGGTGGAAGGCTGTGCTGTCACAGCTCCTAATCATGACCAAGTCTGAGGATTCAAATAGGAGGGGAAAGTTGATGTTAAAGAAGAGGCTTTTATTTATCCACACAGAGACTGAGAACAGGCTCAGAAAGCAAATGCGGAGAGAATACGTGACAAGTTAATGGTGTTTTGATAAGAACAGAATTTTTGAATTTTGCCTGAAGGTGACAGGCTGATTTCCATCCAATTTTTTTGAGAAAGTCATTCTACTCTTCATGTTTAAGAAGACAGCTATTGATTGATAATTCTGATATGATGATACAGCTCTAAAAGTGACACAAAAATTCTGTTACTTCCCGTTTCTAAGCCCCAATGATGGATATACTTCCTCAATCAAGTTTAAAGAAGAAGATTTCAGATTTTGAATGTGAGAATAGTATTTCACCGAAGCGTGAGGTACTGAATGCCGTCTCCACCCGCACTCCAGAAGCTTAATGCAGTAACCTAAACTCGTGCTATAGGAAATGAATTACAGAAGCAATCTACCCTAATTTGTTAACTTATTCAAATAACAGTTATTACACTTAACTATGCTAAAGATTATCTTTTTTGTGGCAGATTGTTTATTTTTTGATGAGCCTAATTACTGATTTTCTAAAAGTAATTTACATTTATTACAAATACATCTTTTAAAATGTGACAGATAAATGTTGTTCCCATAATGTATTATGAAAAAAGTTACTATTTAAAAACACATTATTTAATTTGAAAGATGAATGGCAAACATCATTACTTTTTTTCCTGTAACACCTGTGCCCTCAGCTCATTAAAATGTGTGATTCTGTGTAGAGCTGCTAGAAATGGGGAGTGAGGGGGGGAATCTATACCATATATATACCCTAAAAATAAACTCAGTATGCAAAATTGAAGAAAAGCATCCTACTTACTAATATAGCTCAACTAATCTTCTGTGTTTCAGACTCTATTTACAATTGGTTGCAAGGGAGAACAAAAGTAGGAGAGAGAGAAATGTATTTTCTGTGAAACATGTCCACCCTATAACCACATTCTCTATCAGTATGCTGTAAAACTGACCATTAAGGAAGAACAGCTGCGATTCCATAAGCTGCTTCAAAACAAGTTCTATTAGAACCAATTGTACCGCCGGCTCTGCTAACCTCCGCAAAAGGGCCGGTAGAGCCTGGCTGATTTCTGTTTTCTGAAAGGGGATCAAGGATTGAAAGCAACACCACTCTGAGCACGACATCATGTGACTGGGACCCTCAAGTCACCAGTCATGCTGAGATCTGGTCTCAAGAAGCTCTGGCACTGGAGAAGCCTATGGGGTGCACTCCTCCCTTTTTGATGCTCCGGGGATTTCTTCTCTCCCCTACACAGATATAGAATTGGAATGAAATGTAATGACTCACAGCTCCATCTTTAGACTCAGGGATGGGAATATGCCGATGGATCTGTGTAATCCTCACATTTTACAGGCATGCACAGTGTAAAACTATAAGCCAGCCCACTTTCCATTTAGCAATATTTTGTGGGACCCTGTGGTTCGATGCCTGGCTGATCTCAGGCAATAGGAGAAGCAGCCTGATTTTACTTCTGCAGAACTCACATCGCCCCCCAGTGACTTGTTATCAGCCTAAGGCCATTTAGGTAGCCATATTTACTGGGCCTATTCAGTTTTTCCAGTATCATGTAGACAAACATCTGGATGCCTAAACTTTTCACCAGTCATTAACACTGGGTACCTGGTGTAAATATTTACATATTGTTAAAATACTACCAACCAGGACAAGTTATTTTATCTCAAAATGCTGACATGCCTTCTGTGTTAAATGTCAGGAATACATAGTAAAATTATTTGGTAAATAAGAGGTTTCATGTCTATAAAAGCTTAACTGTTGTCATTGTTCTTCCTATAAGAAAAAGCTCTACTTTTTTAAGCCATTTGAAAACCATCAGTTGGGGTGCTCTTTTTATCAGGAAAATAACGTTCACCAAATTCAGTTTGCTTTTTTTCCCCAGAAATAAGTTCTCAGATGATGAAATTATTGCAATGCCTTCTAGAAGGGCTATAACTTAGAATAGCAGTTACAGTCTGCAACAGTAACAAACTTTTTCAAAATTTTTGGAACACGTTTTTCATTTACTGTGTTCTAATTAAAAACCCACTGAAACTGAGAAATTTTAACACGATCTAACACAGTATGCATTTGCACTGATTTCCGGGTACACTGCTGTGCTTTTCACTATTTTCATATATGTGTCATGTTTCTACAAAAATAGGTCAGTTACAGCAAATCACATCAAAGGAAAGGTAACTGGATACATCCAGATATTTCTGCCTAATTTTGAGGAAGCATATAATGTTTTTCTGGGGAGCCTCCTAGGACCTGCCTAAGAGATGTACTTTGCACTCATCTTTTTGCTGTATTCTGATAGTTATTTCTTCATAATCCTCATCATAAGCCTCTGATCTTTGGTGAATGATTTAACCGTAAACTTCAGGCTGGATAAATCCTGTGGTACAAAAATTGAACTCATCACATTCAGCCAGTGTATACACTGTTTTTCCTTTCGGTTTGCTCTGCTCTTCGGGCTTGTTTTAGTGTGTGGGGGTACTGTATTTACTTAGGATGTATATATTTCCTTCAGAACTTCTTAGCTCTATTGCCTTTCCTACTTTATTGGTCTGCAAAGAGTTGGCCTATAGATTTTAGATTTTAGGCAATCACTTGTATTCGTACATGCTCACATACACAGTAAAAAGTGCTGCCGCTCAGTTTTTACAAACTGGGAAAGCTGTAAAAGCAAACGTTTCTCACGTACACAACACATTCTTATTCTATTAATTGGATTGACATTAAGTGTTTAACGTGACCCAAAGCTGACCAAGCAAGTTTAAGAAACTACTCTTGGTGATAGAGTATTAATTTTTCACTAAACAACATAGGTGTAATCTTAGCATATTTACCTTTAAAATCACTTTAATAAATCAAGGTCTTGGTGGATGTGAAATGTTTTCTAATTATCTAGCACTTCTGAATAATGAGCCCTGCCATGCCAAATAACAAAGATTTTATTGGGCATCACCCATCTCTCTCTCTCTCTCTCACACACACACACACATGGGCACACGCGCGCGCACACACACACACACACACACACAGCCCAGATCTTTGTCTCAACCAGTTTGTCCTGCCCCTTTCCACGTGGGCCAAGTTGAAAGTCTTGATTATGCAGAGGAATTTAAATACCATCGTTTAGTGAGACCGTATTTGCCTCACCTAAGATTTCCTACTCAGTGGCCAGATTTCAAATAAGTCGTGTCCTCAGCATTTGAACAATGCACCATGCTTTCTTGAGTTACTGCGTCATTTTACTGTACCAAATTTCGTCCCATCTATTCCTGTCTGTCTCCCTGTTTTTGATAATTTGCCTACTCTCCCCAACATCCTGTGGCTCCAGCCAAACCACATTTGCTCAAGTTTTTCGGGCTCTTAAATGGGTCGCAAGATTATAGAGAAAGAGACAGCAAGACAGAAAGAATGAGAACATTTACTTCTAGAAGGACAGTAAAGCAACCTGACATCAGACATCAGACTTCAGAACTCAGTTTAAACCCATACAAGCAAAAGCCTTGCTATATTTGAGAGCTGGTCAGAGGACCTAACGTAATTGTACCCTGCATTGCCTAAACCTGGAATTTAATTGTTCCTCACACTCGACAGGTTGCTTTTAGCTACTCAGAAATATGAAGAAGCAATTGAGTTTGTAACAAATTTGTATCTGAGCCATCAGATGTACAGAAATAATTGAATCATTCTCATTTGCACAATGCTGTCTGTGCTTTAAATGAAATGCATTCCTATTTGAGCTAGAAGCCCCAATTGAATCCTTTTATAGGCAAGAGACTGAAGCATTTGGGATTATCACAGTTATGAATATTTCCGCATTATAAAATAATGGAATTGTTCAATTCCACTGTCACACATATAGTGATTGAAGGAAAGGTTAAACCCGAGGGTCAAGGCTCCCAGTTTGTGAATCACTGTTGATACTTTTCTGCATCACTTGGCATTGGCAGCCTCACATTTTCATATTGATTTGAGGCTTCTTGAGTGTTCAAAACTGAGTTCACAAGCAAAAGAATAGGTGAGATCCAGAGAAAAGATCAAACTTGATGATTTTTCTTTTCTTTAAAACTATGTCTTTTTAAAATATATATATATATATTTCACATTGATTCTGAAACATTTGGGCTATTAAAATCACTAAAATCAGTATATTTTATGTATCCTTTTATTTCAGAACATTAGCAAGTAGCTCTAAATGGCAGCCTTCATTGTTCTTCAAAGGGGCTCAGTTTTGCAAATGAAACAGACACTTCTGAAATCTTTTCTTGTCACTTTTGTGTTTCTTGTAGGTAAGCCTGGCTGCAACTCAGGGGTGGCCTCATATTTCCGCCCTGGGCTGGTCTCTGGTTCCATCGTGTCACTGCCATTTGTTACATTGACCTCTCCCAAGATGAATCTTTCTTCCGAATGCGGTTGTCCACATGAGCCTTGTGATCTGGATGTGTGCACTGGTTCTCTTTAGGTGGCTGTCTTTGAAGTTCAGCAAAGCTGCTTGTTCTCCCATGGATTCCTGTCCCAAGCTACCTCTACCGGCCCCACCTCTCCAGAGAGACTTTTCAGTTTGCCTTCTCCCCTCCCCATCTACTCTCTAAAATTCTGGAGTTCACCAAATTGATGGTCCATTAAATTCACCTGTCTGGAATGACTCCCCCCACCCCCCGCTGGTACTTGACCAATTTCACATTTCAGTCTGGATTTTTTTATGGTATGATGCCTATGTTCATGGAAAGAGGTTTACGTAAAAGGCCAACATTTGATTTGATTGCAGCATAGGGAAGAAACACTGGCCCTTCTTTCAAAATTAAGCAACTTTTAAAAGCACCATTTTATTTATTTCCTTTTGAAAATAATAATCTATGCAGCACTTCAGGAAACAACTATATGGTGTTGTATATTATAAACTGGTGACATTCTACTATTAAATTATGTACAACATTTTTGTTTTTTATGCTTCTTGAGGTGGCAATGAGAAAAAAGTTTTTTAAAAAAGTGTGCCTTGCTGTATTTCTTATACCATTTATTAAAAAGCTGCTTTCACGGTAAAATTATGTTGGTTTGAAAGGAGGAAATAGCAAGGTTAAGATGTGTGAATAATTTCTGTATATATGTATAACCAAGTACAAACACTGATGTATAATGACAGTATAAAATGCTTTCATTTTTGTGATGTCTAGTGATGTGGAAAATATAAGCCTTAAATCCATTAGATTGCATGGTAATTAAAATTGGCATAATAAACATAGTTTATTGGGGGAAAAGGAAAATTAGTGATCTCTTCTACCTGTGTTCTTTACCAAATTATTGCATCTGGTTCTGGAAAAATGTGACATGTAGCAGCTTCCAAAATATCCATATTGTATAAGAGACTTAAAATTACTTAAACTACACATGATCCTGTCACAATTTCCAAAATCTTTCTGGTAACTATAAAGATCTTGGAACGCAAATGATTAAATGCCGGTTCCCCTAAGCCAATAAAAATTTATCCTAGATATTTTATTTCTACTTATCATTAATGGTTTAGTGTTGGGTTTCAGGATACCTAGTATATCTTGTATTTATTTTATATAATTATTTTGAATGGGTTTGATGGAAAGATGGTAGAGAAGTATAAAAAACTTGATTATTTTTTGATTTAGACTATAAATTTCAGGTGTATTTATTTTGTGTAAAAGAAATTAGCTAAGAAATATTCCATTTAGTCTTTATTGCTCTTGTTAAATGTAGTTTTGAATTTATATCCTAATACCTACTAAAGTGCCTGACACATAGTAGGTACTGAATAAACATTTGCTGAATTGAAGTATTGAATTAGGTAATATGGATGACATTTATCTATTCATTTTGAGAAACCTACACTAAAACACTTATAAACAATTAGAAAAATGATGAAACGCAATATAAAACCATACAATATATCATCAGTTTATATCAAATTTCAAAAAGAAACAATGTAGATTCAGAGAGTCACAGTAATGACAATCATTCATTCAACTGATAATTCATTAACATCTTTTACCTGCAAGGCATTGTTCTAGATGCAGGGGATGCAATGATGAACAAACAAAAGCCCTGCCCTCAGGAGGCTTACCTACATTATGGACGGGGTAAACACGCAGTGAGATTCAGTAGTTGTCCTGTACATGAGGAAGAGAAGAAAGCAGTGAAAGAGGCACAAAGACAGAAACAGCGATGAAGGACGAGGAAAAAAAGGGTTAAAAGAGAGCCGGAAGTTTGACAGTAGAAAATAGTGCAGCTTTATTGCAGGGATAGAAGGAGAAACAGTAAATTGTGAGACTTAATGAAAGGTCTTTTAAAATGTTAGGTTGGAGCTTTTGTATGTAATATGCTAAGTAGTAAGGAAACTTTGTATCGTCTTTGTTTTGCACCTGATTTTACTTATTATTAGAACTTTATTAGTACCACACCAAGAACATTTAAAAAATAATAGCCTATAGTTCTGCCACTTAATAACTATTTGTATTGTTATGCCTCTTCTAATCTTTTCCATACATATTTCTAAATTGATGAATCATTCTAGGCTTTTTAATGGGTAGCAATTTGTTCAAAAGGGGTTTTAGGCAGACATCTAGCTGCAGTATTCAACACAGGGGAAAGAGATTAGAGGTAAATGCCTCGTTAGGGGGCAGCTGTAGAAAATAAGCTAGGCTCGAGATTGTCACAGAGTACACAGGGTTAGCAGCCAGACCATAGAGAAGGAACAAATCCTGGAGTCTCTGAAATACCTAAGAGCATTCTGGAGCTCCGTTGAGGTACGGTATTACTTTACATACTGAGACAACCTAAATTTTCCTTGCGTAGTAATTAGCAATGCCAAGTTTAAGTCTATTGGTAAAACATTTGAAGAGCAAACTGACCGAGATGTTCTGTTTACCTGTTGTGTGCTCGTTGAAGACTTTGAGGTATGGAAAATATGTGTTTTTTAATTATCTGCTTAGTATTGACACCAAATTTGTAGCATGACTTTCCGGTTTATTGAACGGTGCTTTTTCAGGCTGGAAGTGATGGAATAGCCTCACTCCTTCACTCTAGGTAGGCACGACACCCCTGCCCCCCACCAGGCAGCCTTGAAAATGGTCGTACCAACTCTGCCTACACACTTTCAGTGACAGTGGTTCATTGTCTGTCAAGGCAAGCTGTCCCGCCGTTGGATGCGTCTCTTTGTTAGAAAGTTATTTCTTAGGTTGCTAAAATCTGCATAGTTCTGCTTTCCCCTCGCCTTTAGTTTTGCTCAGTGGTCCTAGTTCTGTCCTGATGAGCCGCTCAGAGTATTTCTGCTCCTTTTTCCTGGCTACCCTGAAGAGAGAGACCGGTTAGTCATCCTCTCCCAGCTGCTGTGATTTCTGTTCTTCGGTTCCCTCCACCACCCTTCATTTGTCATGATTTTCAGATCCATTTAAACCTGACTGAATGTTAAGAGGCAGTATCCTTGAAACTGAGGAACTGTCTTGCCCATCATACATGTAGAAAAATATCCAGACATTTAAGTGGTAAGTTTTCTCTCAAAATATATCCAAGATATATGTTTATTCTATTATTGTAAATTTCAATAAATAAATAAATAAGTAAATAAATAAGAATTCATTACTTCCTTCAGTGGCCCAGTCCAGTGCCGGAGTCATGTTGAATCCTTTCCTTACGTCAAATCTGAACCTAACCTGTTTCCATATAAAGCAGGGTCCCCCCACTCCATTTATTCATCCAGTCATTCAACAACATTCATTCATTGACTGGCTACGTGTGTGAGGCAATGTGTTTGGCGTTAGAGATACAAAGGCAACTAACACACGGTTTCTGCCTACAAAGGGTTTACAGTTTTTTTGTGAAAGTACCTTTCATGTCCTCGAATAGGGTAATTTCTCCAAATTAAAAGAGGACTCATTTTTTTTGTTTCCTATGTTGTTTCCCTACATTTTCAAAAATCTAGTGAGCAAACAATATGCAGAATTACCTGGATTTGACTACTAGAAGTGGTTTTTGTATTTGTAAGTTTTAATTGCAGAAAAAATATATTTCAGATTTCTGGTCACTGAATAAATATGCATTTTATGCAACAACAGAACAATCTAATTTCAGGGCTTTTGAGAAGCTTAGTTTAATAACTTTGTTGTGTTTGATTAGCCCAACTCAGGTTTTACCAATGCTGTAATTTTCCTGGGAACAAATTAGATGAAAATATCAGAACACACTGAAATGATCCAGCTGTTTCTTATAAGTCAGATTGTTTTAATTTCTAAATGGAATTGGTATTATTTTTAGAATTTTAACAAATACTTAATTTTTCAAGTACCATATAATTCTTATCTTTCAAATTTTTCTAACTTGAACCAACTAAATTTACAGCCGTCTCTTTTTTCTATATATTCTTTGTCCAATTTTTATTTTGAATATTTTCAGGCCTATAAAAGTTGAATGAGTAATACAGTAATATTTGCATACTCATCACTCAGATTTATTTAATCCTAATATTTTACCACATTTGTTTCATCTCTACACACACACACACACACACACACACACACACACACACACACACACACACACACACACACACACACACACACACTTTTGTGTGATCAAACCATTTGAAATTAAATTGCAGATCTGTAAATGCTGCGGCATGTATCACCTAAGAGCAGGGCATTATTCTACAAGTCCACAACACCATTCTCACACCCAAGAAACTTAACATTGATACAATAATACCTGATAATACATACTCAAATGAATTTCTCCAAATGCCCCAATAGTGTCCTTTTACAGTTGTTTTTTTGCTTTAACCCAGGATCCAAGCAAAGGTCACACATTGCTTTTAGTTTTCCTATCTTTTTAATCTTGAACAGTTTCCCTGTGCTTTTATTCTTTCTTTCTTTGGTTGTTCATAACTGACATTTCTGAAGAACCCAGTCCAGTTTTATAGAATGACCCACAGTCTGGATGTGTTCAGTTTTCTCATTCAACTCAGGGTAAACTTTTTTGTCAAGGAGAGTACATAGGTGATGTTATGTTCAATAGCTACTCTTTATTGAAGGGCGAATGATCCACTGACATTCTTCATGTGTCTGGAAGTTCCCTGCCTACTCTTACAGCTCATGCTTCATTAGGCTAAGACAGGGGTCAGCAAACTACGGTTTGTGAGCTAAATCTGGCCCACTGCCTGTTTGTTTGGCCTATGAGCTAAGAATGGTTTTTAAATTTTTAAATGGTTGAAAAATATCAAAAGTGTTTCATAATATGTGAAAATTACATGAAATACAAATTTTAGTGTCCATGAATAAAGTTTTATTGGAACACAGCCACACATATTTGTTTACATATTGTCTATGGCTGCTTTTGCACTATAATTTCAGAATTAAGTAGTTGTGATGGAGACCATATGGCCTGCAAAGCCTAAGATATTTACTATTTGGCCCGTTACAGAAAAAGTTTTCTCATCCCTGGTCTACAGTACCCTAAATTCTGACACCATTTTCTTAGAGGTAGATAGATTTTCATTTGCAAAATCAATGTAAGTTATTAGCACCTGCAATAGTTATTTTTTGCTGTCTAGATTTTATTGAGTTCTCGATTTCAGTTTCATGTGTCCTTAGTAAAATGAAGTGTGCTTTGTTTCATAAACTTAAAGATTGTTCTACATCCATAGTTGGTTTAAGGATTTAAATTTGGTTCACTTATTACAGGCTGGGTTTGATTTAAAGGGTTACTCAGTTACAGACTAAGTCATTAAGTTCAATCAAAACCATCAGGAAAATTGACACAACCTAAACTCACTTCGATTCACCAGTAAACTGGAATCCCTTTTCTGAATGTTTTTCTAAAGTAGTCCAAAGAAATTTAAAACCAATCCATTTCAGAGTCAGGATTTTCAAATTTATTTTTCAACCCAAACAAAGGTGAAACCATGATCAAAGACTGTTTAAGATACACTTGCATTTCCTAGGGGCTGGTCATAAATAACAATCTGAATTTACTAAGGAAATAATTACTCACCACACACCCTGCTGTGGTCATACGTAACGACACTCTTATTGAATAGATGTTCAAAGGTAACAGTTTTTCTTTACCATTTTTTTTTAAAGAACATCCTTTTTTTAAAAAATTTTTTTATAAACATTTATTTTTGGATGCATGGCGTCTTCATTGCTGTGCTCGGGCTTTCTCTAGTTGTGGCGAGCGAGGGCTACTCTTCCTTGCGCTGCGCGGGCTTCTCATTGCTGTGGCTTCTCTTGTTGTGGAGCACAGGCTCTAGGCACGTGGGCTTCAGTAGTTGCGGCACGTGGGCTAAGTAGTTGTGGCTCACGGGCTCTAGAGCGCAGGCTCGGTAGTTGTGGTACATGGGTTTAGTTGCTCCACGGCATGTGGGATCTTCCTGGACCAGGGCTCGAACCCGTGTCCCCTACATTGGCAGGTGGATTCTTAACCACTGCGCCCCCAGGGAAGTCCCTTTACTTTTTTTCTTAATTCACTTTTGACAGCACTGCCATCTACCTAGAGAGGGGACACTCAAAGACAGTGGTCTTTTAGCCACTTTCTCTTTCTTAAAAAGCAACCACTGCCTTGCATATAGCAACAGCCTCTTAATTTGAGACTTGTCATGTATTTGCATTTCCAGAGTAAAATAACAAGTGACAGATGCAAGTCAGGCCCACAATGTTAAGGTTTCTCTGGCCAAGGCCTTTTGGCCAATGCCTCGAGACCATTCTGATCCTTGACTAATGGGCCCTCACCAAAGCAGAAAACATGAGGACTGTTTGTACTTGTGTTTTGAAGTAAGCCAGGGCATGCGACTTCAAAGCAACTTTTCTCAGTCTCTCTTCTGTTGCAACACACACAACATGGGAGGTGTTCCCACGTGTGAGACACTTCCAACTTTTGCCAAGCATTGATTAGCAACTTCCAGTCAGGAAAGGCCGTGCCCCCTTCTCCCCAACTCATGAAGGGGATCTTAATGCAGCTGAGTGGGGTGACATTAGTCTATGTATAGTTAATTCTTTGAAGACAATCTAATTCATACTTAAACAAAAAGTGATTCCTAAATATTGGTACTTTGTTATTGGTTACAAATCCCTTGTGACGTCATGTTTACGAACCACTGATACGGAGGCTTGCACTCTCTTGCTTGAAAGGAAGTACCCCCAAACCTGGGAAAGGACTTCCAAAGAACAAGAGAATCAACACCCCTGTGTGTGGATGTACAGCCCCAGATGCTCCGCAGCCACAAAGAACTTGTGCTTTCTGGTGAGTACGTTCTTCAAAAAATGTGGATTTAAGAGAAGTAGATGTAAAATGCAACAAAACTTGGCCTCAAACTTACATTGGTGAAATGGCTCATTTTGATGATTTAGCCTAAGTAACTTCACTCCTTGTTAACTACAGAGGCATAAGATATGGAACATCAAGATTTTCCAGATGCTCACAAAACATTTTGTGTCTCTACCACATAAGCTGCCATGTTCATCAACTTTATAGACTGTGGCATTGTTCTTTCTCCTTCTTGACCTATTTTATGTGGGAAATTTGGACTAGTATCACCAGATGTAAAATCTGGTATTTTTTCCACACCACCAAGACACATAATAATGGATTTTATTAATTTAATAAAAAGTATTACTAAGTAATTACATGCTTTAATAACAACTATACTAAAGTTCTTAAAACACTTATTTGTCCTTGCACTTAACCTTCCATTAAAAAAAAATCCCACCTCCCTATAAAAAAATGGGCCATTACTGGCATAAAACAAATATTATTCCGCAAAATTTATCCAAGGACTAAAATGATTAGGAACATTAGGTTTAGGAACATAATGCATCAGGAACATAAAAATGCATAAGATCCTCTTTAAATCCCTATATTCCCTAACCACTGATTTATAAAAAAATACTCTAAGGTTTATAGAATCAGTCTGGATCTATTAGTTGATCAAGTTACTTCCACCGTCAGCAATTCAAAACAAATAATTCCCTCTGTGTGTGCATGTTTGCTTGCTTGCAAGTATGTTTCATTTATTTTAAAGTGTCTTTTTATATAGAAATCCAAGTTGCTGAATTTTATCTTGTCATTAAAATGGTGTGAAAATCAAATCAGTCTTCATACAGGTTCTCTCATCCTTGCCAATCTCAAATGACTGATGATGCTTACAGCAAGGTTTTGTAAAATACAAGCTCCTTGACTTTTCAGGAACAGGTCCTTTTTAACATGTATACCATTTGCCCCTCTTCTAGTACTTTGTTCAGTGTTCTAAGTCTAGGATTATTCTCTTATAATATACTAATGATACAAACTATATGGAAAACTATTTTACAGAATGTAAAATTACTAATTATGTAAAGGCTAAGAGGCATTGTTCAACGTGAATGAAATATTTAATTGCTATATTTAAAAAATAAAAGATTACAGATTCTGATTGGTTCAGAATGATTGAACATCAAAATATTCTTCTTCTTAACTTAAGGGTCTGATTGTTTAAGTTACGTATGACTTCCTGGCAACTTAACCATTTTTTAAAAAAATGTAACCTTTGATGATTCAGCAGCATAATGATTACCAAATATTGTCCAGTATAGTAAATGTGTAAATTATAGGAAATCAGACTAAGTCAGTAAACACACTCTGGATATTATTTTTTAAATCAATCTAAATACTAACAAAATAAATCATTACTTGAGTGCCCACTATGTGCCAGGCACTGTGCTAATTTTATGCCTGTTTTACAATAAGGAAATTGAGGACTGGAGAGGTAGGTGAGGGGCTGTACCCTGCAGACCTGCAAGCCCTGTACTTGCCCAGCCTCAAGACCAAGGGAAGAGCCCGGCGTCAGTGACAGAGACATAAATGGTTTAATGGATGGGGGAGCTTACACATCTAAAGCAAAATCCTGTAGCAACGCCCCACTGCGTGCAGCAGGCGGTGGGCAGGATATGGCAGTAATCTTCACTACCAGGGGAAGAGGGAGAGTACCAGTTATAGGGAGCAATGACATCAAGTTGGCCCATCGGTTGCCAGGGAAACCCCAGAGGGGCGCACCCCTCACAGCCCCTTTGATAAACCAACATAGTGGAGATAGTCCTGATCTAAAAATTAGAATAATTGCTAGCTGGGGCCAAGGGCAAGTACACAGGCATTTCCTGATTAGGCTCTATGATTGAGAAGGAAGGTCAGTCAGGTGAGTAAGGTATAGGTGAGGCAGGGACTGGTCGAGCAGGGGATGTACAGAGAGCAAAGAGAACGGCCACCTTGGGTGTCCTGACCATACAGCAGGCTAGTTATTACTTGTTTCCTTTTCATAAAAGCAGAGTGTGTGTGGAGGAAAAAAGCTGTTTCAGAAACTCATTTCCCATCTAGATAAATAAGGATTTATTTTACAGAGTTTACTTAACATCCATATGTATATTACTAAGTTTCCTGTCTATATTATATATTGAACATATAACTCATGCCAAAACTGAAGAAAGGACTTTTCATTTTTAAAAGTATTTCTTACAAAAATTCGATATGAAGAAATGATAGCTAAATTAGCACTTGAAAAAGGCAAAAGAAAATTATATACTGTATATAATTATGCCTCATTATGACCTCTGTACATTTTCTGGAAAAGTTAGGCATTAAAAACACACACAACAGGAACACCTTAAAGGTCAGAGCCTGATGAAAGAAAAATGCAATAGTTAATTATGAAGGATGAGATTAATGTTCTAGTAGGAACGTACATTTTTGCTTGAGAACACTTAAAATATGCAATTTCCCTTTCATGTATTTTGTTTCATATCTGAAAGAGGTGATGGAGAGAGAAAATTCAAAGTATAAGTATAAATTAAATTTTAATTTAATGAAATGAAAATGTGGGCTTTTTATCTGATTTTTCTTCACTTAGGTCTTTCTGCCCCTAAAGGTAATAGTTTTAAGAGTAAATACTGAGGTCTCAATTTGTAAAAAATTTATCTCAAAATTTCTCATTATCTTCGAAAGACATTTTCTAAGATGGCAGAATTCCTGGATCATATTTGCTGAGTTTCACACTGGCAACACACCTAACTATACACATTTCCCCCCCACATGTTTATTGGAGTATAATCGCTTTACAATATTCTGTTAGTTTCTGCTGTACAACAAAGTGAATCAGCTATATGTATACATATATCCCCATATCCCCTCCATCTTGAGCCTCCCTCCCACCCTCCCTATCCCATCCCTCCAGGTCATCACAAAGCATCGAATTGATCTCCCTGTGCTATGTAGCAGCTTCCCACTAGCCATCCATTTTACATTTGGTAGTGTATATATGTCAATGCTATTCTCTCACTTCATCCCACTTTCCCCTTCCCCCACTGAGTCCTCAAGTCCGTTCTCTACGTCTGCATCTTTATTCCTATCCTGCCACTAGGTTCATCAGTTCCGCTCTTTCAGATTCTATATATATGCGTTAGCATACGGTATTTGTTTTTCTCTTTCTGACTTACTTGACTCTGTATGACAGACTCTAGGTCCATCCACCTCACTACAAATAAATCAATTTCATTCCTTTTTATGGTTGAGTAATATTCCATTGTATATATGTGCCATATCTTCTTTATCCATTCATCTGTCGATGGACACTTGGGTTGCTTCCATGTCCTAGCTATTGTAAATAGTGCTGCAATGAACATTGTGGTACATGACTCTTTTTGAATTATGGTTTTCTCTGGGTATATGCCCAGTAGTAGGATTGCTAGATCATATGGTAATTCTATTTTTCATTTTTTAAGGAACCCCCATACTGTTCTTCATAGTGGTTGTATCAATTTACATTCCCACCATAGTGCAGGAGGGTTCCCTTTTCTACACACCCTCTCCAGCATTTATTGTTTCTAGATTTTTTGATTTTGGCCATTCTAACTGGTGGGAGGTGATACCTCACTGTGGTTTTGATTTGCATTTTTCTAATGATTAGTGATGTTGAGTATCCTTTCATGTATTTGTTGGCCATCTTGTATGTCTTCTTTGGAGAAATGTCTATTTAGGTCTTCCACACATTTTTGTTTGTTTTTTTGATATTGAGCTGCGTGAGTTGCTTGTATGTTTTGGAGATTAATCCTTTCTCAGTTGCTTCATTCGCAAATATTTTCTCCCATTCTGAGAGTTGTCTTTTCATCTTGTTTATGGTTTCTTTTACTGTGCCAAAGATTTTAAGTTTCATTAGGTCCCATTTGTTTATTGTTTTTATTTCCATTCCTCTAGGAGGTGGGTCAGAAAGGATTTGCTGTGACTTATGTCATAGAGTGTTCTGCCTATGTTTTCCTCTAAGAGTTTTATAGTGTCTGGCCTTACATTTAGGTCTTTAATCCATTTTGAGTTTACTTCTGTGTATGGTGTTAGGGAGTGTTCTAATTTCATTCTTTTACATGTAGCCGTCCAGTTTTCCCAGCACCACTTATTGAAGAGGCTGTCTTTTCTCCATTGTATATTCTTGCCTCCTTTGTCAAAGATAAGGTGACCATATGTGCATGGGTTTATCTCTGGGCTTTCTATCCTGTTCCATTGATCTATATTTCTGTTTTTGTGTCAGTACCATACTGTCTTGATTACTGTAGCTTTCTAGTATAGTCTGAAGTCAGGGAGTCTGATTCTTCCAGCTCCATTTTTCTTTCTCAAAATTGCTTTGGCTATTCGGGGTCTTTAGTGTTTCCATACAAATTCTGAAATTTCTTGTTCTAGTTCTGTGAAAAATGCCATTGGTAGTTTGATAGGGATTGTATTGAACCTGTAGATTGCTTTGGGTAGTATAGTCATTTTCATAATATTGATTCTTCTAATCCAGGAGCATGGTATATCTCTCCATCGGTCATCTTTGATTTCTTTCATCAGTGTTTTATGGTTTTCTGAGTACAGGTCTTTTGTCTCCTTAGGTAGGTTTAATCCTTGGTATTTTATTCTTTTTGTTGCGATGGTAAATGGGATTGTTTCCTTAATTTCTCTTTCTGATCTTTTGTTGTTAGTGTATAGGAATGCAAGAGATTTCTGTGCAAAGAGATATTTGTATCCTGCAACCTTACCAAATACATTGATTAGTTCTAGTAGCTTTCTGGTGGCATCTTTAGGATTTTCTATGTATAGGACCATGTCATCTGCAAACAGTGACAGTTTTACTTCTTCTTTTCCAATTTGTTTTCCTTTTATTTATTTTTCTTCTCTGATTGCCATGGCTACGTCTTCCAATACTATGTTGAATAATAGTGGCAAGGGTGGACCTCATTGTCTTGTTTCTGATTTTAGAAAATACTTTCAGTTTTTCACCACTGAGAATGATTGCTGTGGGTTTGTCATATATGACTTTTATTATGTTGAAGTAGGTTCCCTCTGTGCCCACTTTCTTAAGAGTTTTTATAATAAATGGGTGTTGAATTTTGTCAAAAGCTTTTGCTACATCTATTGTGATGATCATATGGTTTCTATTCTTTAATTTGTTAATATAGTGTATCACATTGATTGTTTTGCATATATTGAAGAATCTTTACATCCCTGGGATAAATACCAGTTGATCATGGTGTATGATCTTTTAAATGTGTCGTTGGATTCTGCTTGCTAGTATTTTGTTGAGGATTTTTGCATCTATGTTTATCAGTGATATTGTTCTGTAATTTTCTTTCTTTGTGATATCCTTTAACTGGCTTTGGTATCAGGATGATGGTGACCTCATAGAATGAGTTTGGGAGTATTCCTCCCTCTGCAATTTTTTGAAAGAGTTTGAGGATGATAGATGTTAACTCTTCTCTAATTGTTTGACAGAATTCACCTGTGAAGCCTTCTGGTCCTGGACTTTTGTTTGTTGGAAGATTTTAAATTACAATTTCAATTTCATTACCTGTGATTCATCTGCTTATATTTTCTAATTCTTCCTGGTTCAATCTTAGAAAGTTGTACCTTTCCAAGAATTTGTCCTTTTCCTCTGGGTTGTCAACTTTATTGGCATATAGTTGTTTATAGTAGTCTCTTATGATCCTTTGTGTTTCTGCAGTGTCAGTTGTGATTTCTCCTTTTTCATTTCTAATTCTAGTGATTTGTGTCCTCTCCCTTTTTTTCTTGATGTGTCTGGCTAAGGGTTTATCGATTTTGTTTATCTTCTCACAGAACCAGCTTTTAGTTTCATTGATCTTTGCTACTGTTTTCTTTGTTTCTATTTCATTTATTACTGCTCTGATCTTTATGACTTCTTTCCTTCTACTAACTTTGGGGTTTTGTTCTTTTTCTAGTTGCTTTAGGTGCAAGGTTAGATTGTTTGAGATTTTTCTTGCTTCTTGGTGTGAGTTTGAATTGCTATAAGCTTCCCTCTTAGAACTGCTTTTGCTGCATCCCATATGTTTTGGATCATCTTGTTTTTGTTGTCATTTGTTTCTAGGTACTTTTTAAAAATTTCTTCTTTGATTTCTTCAGTGATCTCGTGGTTATTTAGAAGCACAGTCTTTAGCCTCCATGTATTTGCTTTTTTTTTACAGTTTTTTTCCTGTGATTGACTTCTAATCTCATAGAGCTTTGGTTAGAAAAGATGCTTGAAAAGATTTCAATTTTCTTAAATTTTACAAGGCTTGATTTGAGACCCAAGATGTGATGTATTCTGAAGAACGTTCCATGTGCACTTGAGAAGAAAGTGTATTCTTCTGCTTTTGGGTGGAATATCCTAAAAATATCAATTAGGTCTATCTGGTCTATTGTGTCATTTAAAGATTGTGTTTATTTATTTTCTGTCTGGATGATCTGTCTGTTGGTATAAGTAGGGTGTTAAAGTCCCCCACTATTATTGTGTTACTGTCAATTTCTCCTTTATGGCTGTTAGCAGTTGCCTTATGTATTGAGGTGCTCCTATATAGAGTGCACAAATATTTATAATTGTTATGTTTTCTTCTTGGATTGATCCATTGATCATTATGTAGATCTTTTGTAACAGTATCTTTTGTAACAGTCTTTACTCTGAAGTCTATTTTATCTGATATGAGTATTGCTACTCCAGCTTTCTTGTGATTCCATTTGCATGGAATATCTTTTTCCATCCCCTCACTTTAAGTTTGTATGTGTCCCTAGGTCTGAAGTGGGCTTCCTGTAGACAGCGTATATAAGGGTCTTGTTTTTGTATCCATTCAGCCAGTCTGTGTCTTTTGGTTGGAGGATTTAATCCATTCACATTCAAGGTGATTATTGATATGTATGTTCCTATTACCATTTTCATAATTGTTTTGGGTTTGTTTTTCTGGGTCTTTTTCTTCTCTTGTGTTTCATGCTTAGAGAAGTTCCTTTAGCACTTGTTGTAAAGCTGGTTTGGTGGTACTGAATTCTCTTAGCTTTTGTTTGTCTGTAAAACTTTTGATTTCTCTGTGGAATCTAAATGAGATCCTTTCTGGGTAGAGTAATCTTGGTTGTAGGTTTTTCCCTTTCATCACTTTAAGTATATCATGCCACTCCCTTCTGGCTTGTAGAGTTTCTGCTGAGAAATCAGCTGATAACTTTATGGGGATTCACTTGTATGTTATTTTTTGCTTTTCCCTTGCTGCTTTTAATATTTTTTTCTTTGAATTTATTTTTTGTTCATTTGATTAATATGTGTCTTGGTGTCTTTCTCCGAGGGTTTAGCCTGTATGGGACTCTGCAGTTCCTAGACTTAAGTGGCTCTTTCCTTTCCCATGTTAGGGAAGTTTTCAACTATAATCTCTTCAAATATTTTCTCAGACACTTTCTTTTTCTCTTCTTCTTCTGGTAGCCCTATAATTCGAATGTTGGTACATTTAATGTTGTCTCAGAGGTCTCTGAGACTGTCCTTAAATCTTTTCATTCTTTTCTCTTTATCCTGCTCCATGACAGTTATTTCCACCATTTTATCTTCCAGCTAACTTATCTGTTCTTCTGCCTCAGTTATTCTGCTATTGATTCCTTCTAGAGTATTTTTAATTTCAGTTATTTGTTGTTCATCACTGTTTGTTTGCTCTTTAGTTCTTCTAGTCCTTGTTAAATGTTTCTTGTATTTTCTCCATTCTGTTTCTGAGGTTTTGGATCATCTTTACTATCATTACTCTGAATTCTTTTGCAGGTAGGTTGCCTATTTCATCTTCATTTATTTGGTCTTGTAGGTTTTTACCTTGCTCCTTCGTCTGTAACATATTTTTTTATCATTTCATTATTTTTTGATGGGTGAGGCTGTATTCCTGTCTTACTTGTTGTTTGGCCTGAGGCATCCAGCACTGGAATTTGCAGGCAATTAGGTAGAGCCAGGTCTTGGTGCCAAGATGAGGACCTCCGAGAGGCCTCACTCTGATTAATATTCCCTGAGGTTCTCTGTTAGCCCAGTGGTTTGGACTCAATGCTCCCACCACAGGAGCTCAGGCCTGACCCCCAGCCTGGGAACCAAGATCCCGAAAGCTGTGTGATGTGGCAAAAGAAAAGAAAAAATGTAGCAGTACAATAACAAAGCATAAAAAATAAAATTAGAAAGATAAATAATATATTAGAAAAAATATATATATAATTGAAACAACTGCAACAAGGTAAAACAAAACCACAACAGAAAAAAGAAAGAAGAAAAACAAAAAGAGAACAAGCCAAAAGGAGCAGAACAATAACAAAGTATAAAATAAAATTAGAAAAATAAAAGATTTATTAGAAAAAATAAAAATATAAATGAATCAACAACAACAAGGTAAAACAGAACCCCAACCTAAAAGAAGAAGAAAAAAAAAAGGCCAGAAAAGCCTTAGCTATGGGGGTGGAGTTTAGGCAGGGGTGGAACTTAGGCAGGGGCAGGGTTTAGTTTGGGGTAGGACCTAGGTGGGTGGGGGGTGACGTTTGAGCGTGGG
>NW_020172867.1:944454-1071251 GCF_003031525.2 Neophocaena asiaeorientalis asiaeorientalis
ATGGGGGTGGAGCTTAGACAGGGGTGGAACTTAGGTTTAGGGTGGGGTGGGGTCTATGTGAGGTTATGTTCAAATGTGGGGCGGGGCCTAGGCTTAGGATCTGCATGGAAGGGGAGAGGCAGCATGTCCAGAGGGGGACCTCCAGAGTGTGGAGTTTAGAGTTTAAAGGTAAGGCCCTGGATGAGGGTGTGTGGGTGGGGTTTAGGCCCAGCGTGGTTGGAGGGCTTCTCCCAGTGCCGCATGTAGAGGTGGGGCCCTGGGTGAGGGTGTAGGGGTGGGGTTTGGGTTCAATTTGCAGGCAATTAGGTAGAGCCAGGTCTTGGTGCCAAGATGAGGACCTCCGAGAGGCCTCACTCTGATTAATATTCCCTGAGGTTCTCTGTTAGCCCAGTGGTTTGGACTCAATGCTCCCACCACAGGAGCTCAGGCCTGACCCCCAGCCTGGGAACCAAGATCCAGAGGGCTTCTCCCAGTGCCGCATGTAGAGGTGGGGCCCTGGGTGAGGGTGTAGGGGTGGGGTTTGGGTTCTGCACAGCAGGAGGGAGGCTCTAAGGGCAGAGGATTAGGCCGGGGATCCCAACAGACTCCATGGTGCCCAAGAGGGCAGGGAAAGTGCTGACCATGCTCCCTTCCATTCCTCTGCCCCCCCCCCCACCCAGGGTCTCCCCCATCACTGCTGGACCCCTAACCATGGTTGGGTCCCGCTGGGTGTAGGAAATCCTCCCCTCCCCCAGCTTCCCCTCAGGGGTGTCAGTCCTGTAGGTCCAGCCTTTACTTTTGCTCCCCCTTCCCTCCCTCCCATTCCATCAGAACCCATGCAGCTGGAGGGGGCCTCAGTGGTAGAGGATGAGGCACAGGATCTCAGCAGGCTCCCTATGGCCCAAGTAGGCAGGGGAAATGCTGGCCATGCTCACCTTTGATCCTATGCCCTCCCAGTGGTCCCCCCTTTCCTCCTACATGGCATGGGACCCCTTCCCCTCCCCCAGCCACCCCTCAGGGATGCCAGTCCTGTAGGTCCAGCCTTTACTTTTGCTCCCCCTTCCAGCCCTCCCATTCCATCAGGACCCACGCAACTGGAGGGGGCCTCAGTGGTAGAGGATCAGGCACAGGATCTCAGCAGGCTCCCTGTGGCCCAAGTAGGCAGGGGGAATGCTGGCCATGCTCCCTTTTGATCCTCTGCCCTCCCAGAAGTCCCCCCTTTCCCCCTGCATGGCGTGGGACCCCTTCCCCTCCCCCAGCCACCCATCAGGGGTGCCAGTCCTGTCCCACCTCCACTTCTCCTCCCCACTCACTCCCCCACACGTCCTACCCAGTCACTGGGGGTTCCTCCCATCCCCTTAGGTGCCCATGGTCCCCCACCCGTGCCTAGTAGGTGCCCTAGTTGTGCAGAGACACAAATTCGACATCTCCTAGTCCACCATCTTGACTACACCCCTATCCACATTTAAAATAACAACAAATGACAACTTTTAAAGTTTTATTAGGAAATAAGTTCAGATTTACAAATTATTACAAAAATAAAAATAGTGTAATAGTGTACCTATTGTTAATATAGGTACACTACATTGTTAATAGTGTACTTATTGTTAATATCTCAGCCCATTTGCTTTATCTTTCTATCTACCCAACCATATGGCATTTTTTCTGAGCCATTTGAAAATAAATTATATACATCATGGCCTTTCATCCCTAAATATTTTATTATATATTTCTTTATAAGGGTATAGGTGTGTTCTCTTAAATAACCATAGTGCAGTTGTCAACCTGATAAATTTACATTGATATATTTATGGATATAAATGTAAAATATATGAAGTCTATTTATTTGATCTACCTTTCACATTCCAATTTTGTAAATTTCCTTAATAATACCCCTTATTGCACTTTTCCCCTCTTCAGTACACAATTTAAGTCTTGAATTTAGTTGTTATGTCTCTTTAATCTCCTTCAATCTGGAAACATTTCCCCAGCCTTTCTTTGTCTTTTTATGACATTGGAGATTTTGAAGAATTAATTCCCCCTTTTTAAAATAGATTATTCTGGGACCTCTCTGGCAGTCCAGTGGTTAAGACTTCACCTTCTAATGCAGGGGGTGCAGGTTTGATCCCTGGTCAGGGAGTTAGGATCCCACATACCTCGTGGCCAAAAAACCAAAACATGAAGCAGAAGCAATGTTGTAACAAATTCAATAAAGACTTTAAAAAAAATGGCCCACATCAAAAAACTCTTTAAAAAAAATATAATATAAAATAGATTATTCCTCATTTTGTGTTTGATCTTTCCTTGTGATTGGATTAAAGTTATGCATTCTCAACAAGAATATTGCATAGGTGATTTTCTGTCCTTCTCAGGATATCATATGTAGAGACACACAGTGTTCATCTGCCCCCCATTAGTGATGTTAATTTTGGTCATTTTATGGAGAAACACTTTAAAACCATGCAAATATCCTGCACCTCCTCAAAAATTTCCCTTTATTTAGCATCCATTGATAATTCTTGTCTGGTCCAATCCTTACCAAGATGGTTGCAAAATTGTGATTTTCCAACTCTACCACTCTCTTCACACTTACCAGGTGGCCCTTGGTATTTCACCACAATAAGATCTCTCCTTTCTCCCCTACTTATCTATTTATCATAAGTATGAATTCATGACTTTCTTTTTTCCCAATTATTTATAATTCATTACTATACTCCGATTATTTTGGTATAGAAATTGTCCCAGGTTTGGCTAGTGGGAGCCTCTTCAATCTAGCTCTTCAATTCTTATGACATCTTTTAAACAATCCCTTACTTTCTGGTATAACAAGGTGTTCCAGTCTTACCTTGTACCTACCTGCCCAAATTCTTTATCAACAATTTCTCTGCAGAGCCTTGGTTCTTTTTAGTAGGGGTTGGCATTAGAGACCAAGATATAGAGTGGTAGGTGTGCTTAGGGCTACTGAGGTGTTCTTGCTTTTTTGACTCTTTGGCCAACAAAGATAGGAAATACACAAGTGTGTATATACATATATGTACACGTATATGTGCAAAGGCATATTCATATGTACAGATGTATACATGCACATACAAACAGGCATATGCATATACATAGACTTATTTTAGAAATCAGGAGTTTGTACCAGTTCCTCCAATTTCAATCCATCCCACAGATTCTTTCTTGACTTCTCCCATTCCATATTTGTATTTCCCTTCTTCCACCATGACAACCCTGGATACCCACAACATTAACACATTTACTCATTTGCTGAATAGTATAATACATTTTAAATGGTTTCAGAATTGCATCAGAACTGTTATAATAAACAAATCTGCTAAAAAGAGTTCAGAATTCATTTGCAGTTTCCCCATCCCCACATTCTCTTTCCCAACTCTGCTCAAGACTGAGGGTGTATGGTCAAATACTGTGTTCTAAAGTTACGTTGTTACTAAGTTATCGGTTCCTTTCTCATCCTCCCTTCCTGCCTCCTTTCGTTTCTTCCTTCTTTCTTTCTCTTCTTTCTTTATTATTTCCCTTCCATTATGACATTCATTTAGAACAAAATTAAGTTCATTGTTTCCATTTTCTTTCCTTTTAGATTATTTTCTTCTTCCCTCCAATTCTTATTAACTTAATTGTATTTTTATATATGTAGTATATTAACATGCTTTCCAAAGTCAAAACTACACAAAAGGTATATTCAAACAGTGTCACTCCTTCCTCTAGCTCATCAACCTCGATTCCCCTCAGGCCTTGTAAGTCCAAAGTTCCAGTGTCTTCTGGCTTATTTTTCCTCTGCTTCTTTCTGTAGTAATAAGCAGATATACTAATATGTTTTTATTTTCCTTTCTTTCTAGCACAAAAGGTGGCATACCACCTGTGTCTTTTGCCTTTGATTTTTTTCTCATTTAATAATATCCTCTGGAAGTCACTCCATATCAATTCTTGAGATCTTCCTCATTCTTGTTTTTTAACTATATGGCACTCACTGAAGTCACAACTTTTTTGAAGCTCTTTTGTAAATGCAAAAGGAGATTTGGAGTCCATTCCATGTCCATATTGTGTGAAAGGATTAATGATGAGAAATTTTTTTTAAATAAGGTGTTGGCATATTTAAGAGCATTCTAAGAGCAACTGTGGTTTGAGTCCATGTTCTCACGCTTCCCTTGATTTTCCCCTAGCAGTTATCTTTATCCTCCTCTCTTGGCTACACTCCATGCCATCCTTACCCCCACCAACAAATGGTGGCTTTATCAAGTCCTAGAAACATTCTTAAATATGTGCTGTTATCAAAAACTTTCTCTCAAAGAGTGTCACCTCTGTTTGTACACTGCACAAAAAGGGGTCAGTCAGGATGAAATCATCCAATATTCTGCTGGCCAAGTCACGCCAGCACACACGTGGGAATATGTCTACCCAGAGAAAGTGTCAAATTGTCCTAATTTTTCAAAAAGCACCATAGAGTCTAACAGCAGCTTCCTCCTCAATCCTTCTTCCTGATCATGTGACCATCATATCTCTCCATCCTACACTATCTGAATTCTAGTTTTATGCTAGTCTGCCCCTCCCATTTGTTCTCCCTCTGCAGTCTTATTTCTGCCCCGTCCACTCTACTGAAATGGCTCAACTACAATTCCTCGGGAAATTATAATCCTACCAGACAGCAAAGGAGCATCTGGCAGTTGAAACCTTTCTTGAAAGCCATTTTTCTTTTGACTTCTGAAGCCCACAATTCTCTCTTCTACCTCCTACATTTTGACACGTGTCTCTCCTCCATTCTCACTGGAGGTCTTTCTCCAGGTTTCCTTCTTAGCCTATCTTTCTTTTCACTCTATAGTTCCACTCTATCATGGAAGTAGAGGGTGCAACCTCTACTTCCATGATTTCAACTCACCTCTAGGTGTAACATTCCAGCATTTCATCACTGAGCTTGGCTTTTCTCAGGAATTCTAGATCTAGGTCCATTTATCCAACTGTCTTTTCACCTAATAGTTTTCTTAGGACCTCATACTTTAAAACCCAAACTTGTAATATTTTACTCTTTTATATGATTGTCTATCTCACATAATGACATTAACTTTGCCCACTTGCCCAACATTCAGATTCTGGAATCTCTCTCTCTCTCTCTCTCTCTCTCTCTCTCTTTAATGCCCCCAAATGTGACTAGAAAAGACCTGGTGTTCCTTCTTCCCCACATTTTGAAATTTTGTTTAAATACTTTCCATTCCCACTGCCACCCTGTTGCCAAGACTCCCCATGATTCACACATAGCAATAATTTTCCAATTCCTTTTTCATTCTTGGTTCAGGCATAGGGCTTATCACTTTGCCTCACACATTTCATTTAATCAAGTCTTTTATGAATATCTAAATTTGTGTCTTACTAGAGCTGTAGACAATGCTTGTGAAATATAAGATGTATCCTTCTTCTGAAGGAAAGTTAGTAACTTTGTAATTCTCAATCCTTAGTCTGTAGAAGACTCACTGGAGAAGCTTGTGAAAATGAAAATTCCCAGTCCCCACATTTATTCTGATCCAGTAGACCTGGGGTAAAGCCTAAGTGTCTGTATAACACAGGCATCAGGTTATTCTTCTGCAGGTATTACATTGACCACGCTTTCTTAGTCACTCCTCCAAACAATCCCTAACTCACTACCCAATCTATGTTTCATATGTATTTATACACTGCCTACTTTCAAAAGTGATGTGTGATATGAGGCAGTTTACAATAAAATCACAATTAAGTGGAAAATCATTAATATAATAAAAGACATGAGCCAAGAAATAAAAATAGTGAGGGAATAATTATTTGAAAATCCAGACTAAGGGAAAGTACTGAATCTAAGCATAAAAATTTACTCTGAGCTTTTCAGCAATCAAAGTAAACAATAAAATGTGACCAATGAGAGTGTTCCTTATCTAATAAAAGGAAGTAACTTTTTTCCTGCACCTGAGCTTTGGGAGGAGGAATTTGCCCAATGAGTCTTTATTTGGGGACCATTGAATAACACAATAGATACTATAAGTCTACTTTTTAAAAAAAGAAGTCTGCATAGAGCTATTTCTTACAATAAGCTTAGATGAAAACTGAGGGCACAACATGGTTGTATTTTGGAGAATCTTGAAAATGCCTGATTGGTGGATCCCTTTGGCAATTCCACCTAAGTATCAATAGTCTCAGCCAGGCTTTTGACAGAGGATGAATAATACACAATTCAAATTTGAGATTACTATCTTGTTCTACTCACAGATAGTCCACATTTCTGACTGAAAAAATGATCGGATGTGTAGATGACAAAGATGTTGTTGCCCTGTGAAAATAAAAATGTTTGTCTGATATTTTTATCTTAATGGAGAGTCACTTCACCTCTGTACAACAGAGAGCCAAATGAGCACTTTCAAACAGATCAAGGGCAATTCTCACAAAGCAATTCAGTGTCTGCACAAATTGATAGAAACGTCAGAACTCTGTACCATAAGGCACAAAGGAGATGGCCTGTTTTAGAAGGTTTTGAGGATAACAGAAGATCCTTAACATGACCCCTGTAAAAGACCAACTGCATACCAAGGGTTAACCAGGTAAATCACAAATTTGATCCTTAGGAGTTATGTATGGCAGTCGGTTGAGCAGACTAGTTTAATATTATCCATTTAGATGTCAAAGCATGCCTGCCATAATTGATCATTTTGGTTTTAGGAGAATTAATATTTAGAAGCTTCTCCTGACATAAGTTGGCCAATAGGCTGAACTGCTTGTCAAAGCCACTTCTGTAACCATAGAGGAAGGCATGTCATCAACATATGAGAAGTACTTGTCTTGCTGTGGCCGGGTCATCTAAAGACAACCAATTTGTTCAGTTATAAAATTAAAAAGAGGGCACTTGGGATCCAGCCCTGTTTTATGCCATTTAAAATGGACATTTCATCTGTCAAAAAGAAGGCTCATCCTAGCCACGTTAATTTGTGCCATACTGTCCAGCAGTAATGGCCCTGAGAGAGAATTATAAGCCTTGAATCTATGTTGAGATCATACACTTAGGCCTCTTTATGGATTCAGTGACCAGTGATAAGTCAATAAGTTCCATGAAAAGTCTTAAAATACTCCTAATTGAAAGACTGCATTTTACCTTCAGAAATATATGCTGCATGCTGATTTCTCATCTCCCTTTCCGTTGTCCTGAACTATTTTCCCAACTTACCCTCATAATTCTTCTTATACACTCCCTTATATAATAGTTATTTTAACATTTGTCTCATAGCCCCAATTAGCTTTCTGTTTTATTGGGTCATCTAAAGTTTTGAACTGTCATTCTCTAAATTTATAAATGCTCTGTGTCTTTGCTAAATAAAAGAATGAATGACTGGTGGGTGAATGACTAAATGGGTCATATTTCCTACTCTGCTTATGATCAAATACAAAGTTCCCAAGCATAAAATTTGGTGACACAGAAGTAAGAGACAAAGAGTCAAAGAACACGATGAATGTGATCTGTGTCCTTTAGCTCAAGCGGTTGTTTTGGCTTTCTGCCAAGGAAATTTGGAATTGTATCACTCCAGATTTTCAAAGTACAGATTATTGGAAATGGATGGGCTCTATCAGCACTTGTCATGAAGTGACAGATCTTGTCACATTGGCCAAGTCATTGTAATGTTCCAGTTGGATTCCTCTAATGTTCTTTTCCTAAGGAAAATCCAAGGAACACCTAAACAGTCTGAATAATGAAGACTGTAAATTCCTTAATTTTCTCATTTCTGTCCTGGCTCCTCCTATGTGTTCACAAGCTTGTATTTAGCCTCCAAAAGGTTTTCAGTTGATTGATAACATTTGTGTGTAGATGCCAGCTCTTTTTTAGACCATCACACAACCAAGTCATTACTTCCTATATTTTTCACCTCATGGCACATACGAAGTGATGACATCCTACTCTGGAGTAAATAGAGGAGGTTGTCCGTGGTGATGGGCCACCATGGGGGCTGAGAGGGCCCAACCTCAGACAACAGTGACACCACAGGCTGGTGTCGGACAGAACTGAGTTTGGAAAGCTCTGGTCTTCAGTATACAAAATTAAATCTTGGAGTAGTATATGGTTATCAGGTCCAGCTTTTCATTCCTAGGAATTAGATTTAATTACGCTAAACATCCAAGATAGTGATTATTTATCTTATATTTGAAGATTTCTAGAGGTTGTTGAGAGACTGTCCTGCGGTGGGAACGTCCATCGTTGTGGACAGAAGTCCTTATGTTGTCCACTTTGCTGTCTACTATCTACAGTCAGCTCCCTTATCTTCTCATATATGAAAATAACACTCTCATAAAAGCTATCCTTCAAAACCTTGACCAAATAACTTATCAGTCTCTTTTCAGGTAAATAAGGCCAATCCTTTCTATCTTTTATCCCAGGGTTGGTTTCCTATTTCCTCACTCAGTGTTTTATTTTACTCTTCATTCTCTAAATTCACTGTGATTTCTCCACATATTTTTAAAAATACAGAAATCAAAACTTGGCAAATTATTCTATAAAAATCTGGCCATCCCTGCCTGCGTGCCTATGGGCTTACTCACCTCTTACTGTGGTCCACTGGCATTCTCCTGCATTATTCCAGTTAGTCCACTGATAGCATTTACACTTGTTCTTAACAAACAAATGAGAGAATGTGGACAAGGGACTCAAGTAATAAAACTCTAAATATTAATATTAATCATAACTATTATTGAGTTAAGCACTGTGGTTAGTAGTGCCTGACAAATGTTAACTTATTTGGTTCTCACAGTAACCTAACTAGTAGATATATTAGCATTCCTATTTTATAGATGAAGAAACTGAGGTTCAGGAACATTAAGTCACTTGTCTAGGGTTGGTCTTGGATTCAAGCAGTTTGGTTGTCTGACTATGGCCACTTAAGAACAGTAGTTTAGAATAATAATGAGCAAACCAATTTTACCTGTGTACATTATTTTGGTTCTTTTGTAGTTACCCTGATGCAGAAGCCAATTCACACTAAAAGGTGACTTCTATTGTACCTTCAAGTTTTATCAATTCCCTACTTAGGAGGAGCAAGCACAACTTTAAAAGACTTAATGCTCCTCAAAATATGCTTCTAAATGTGTTTTTCCTAATCCATTATGATAATTTTTTATTAAGGTACACCTGACATATAACATTATACTAGTTTCAGGTGTGCAAAATAATGATTCAACATTTGTATATATTGTGAAATGATCACCACAGTAAGTCTAGTTCACATCTGTCACTGTGCATACCATACTATTTGGGCACAATTTTTTTTCTTTATGAAATGTTTAAGATCTACTTTCTTAGCAACTTTCACATGTACAATACAATATTAGCTATAGTCCCCATGCTGTACATTGCATCCCCATGACTTATTCATTTTATAACTGGAAGTTTGTACCTTTCGACCCCCTTTATTCTTTCTGCCCATGCCCATCCCTTGCTGCTTCCCCTGGCAATCACCAATCTGTTTTCTGTATCTATGAGCTAGTTTTTGTTTTTGTTTGGTTTTAGATTACACAACCACATATAAGTGACATCAGACAATATTTGTCTTTCTCTGACTTATTTCTCTTTCATTTCACTTTCTTTTTTATGGCTGAATAATATTCCAGTGTGTGTGTGTGTGTGTGTGTGTGTATCACGTTTATCTATTCATCTATCAATAGACACTTAGGTTATTTCCATATCATGGCTATTGTAAATAATGCTGCAGTGAGCATGGGGGTACAGATATCTTTCCAAGTTAGTGTTTTTGTTTTTCTTCAGATAAATATGCAGACGTGGAATTGCTAGATCATATGGTAGTTCTATATATATATATTTTTTTTTTGAGGAACCTCCATACTATTTTTCATAGTGGCTGCATCAATGTACATTCCCATCAACAGTGCACAAGTGTTCCCCTTTCCTCACATTCTTGCCCTTTGCTATTTCTTGTCTTTTTGATAATAGACATTCTAGGAGGTATGAGGTAATAGATAATCATGTTGCTTCAAGAAAAGACATCTTATTTATTAAGCAGATAGTTATATAGCACTCACTATGTGTCCACATACTCGTCTAGGAGCTTTACAAATATAACACATGTAAGTCTATGAAGTAGATACTACTTTAAATACGGAGAAGCTGAGAACAGAGAAGTTAAATAATTGCCCAAAGTCCCAGAAATAGTACGGAAGTAGAACTGGGATCTGAACCACACGGCACCAAGCACTGAATCACTCTACAGTCCTCTATTGTTTGCTGAGTGATGTGTTATTTATAGGATGTATGATGACTGTTCTAACTCTATTACTGAATTTAAAACCATCAAGTGTGTGTTTGTTGGTAGGTGTGTGTAGGTGATCATATGCATACTGATATGCCTTTAGGGAGGGAGATGCAAGAGCGAAGAGATATGGGAACATATGTATGTGTATAACTGATTCACTTTGTTATAAAGCAGAAACTAACACACCATTGTAAAGCAATTATACTCCAATAAAGATGTTAAAAAAAATCTAAATGGAAATGAAAACAAGCCCTCTTATCTCGAGATAGCTTTATTTTTGGTAACATAGTTCAAGAAACTTATGGTCAAATACACATACAAAGCTCAAGTTTCAAAGCTTCTGATGCTGTGACATAGACGGGAAGTCACCAAATTTCCTCCCCGAGTTTGGTATACCGAGGTTTCCAGTGGGTCCAGAGCCCAGACAGGACTGAGAGCCCTGCCAATTATCCTGGACGTCCCCATCCTCAAGACAAACTGAGGGGCCTCGAAAATATTTCAACCTTGTACCCATGGGAGCCTCAAGTCTGACTTTTTTTTTTATCATTGGAGAGGATATTATTCAACTATGACATATCTGTCAATTTTTAATGACATAAATACATTGCATAAATACGTCACAATTATTTTACATCATCAGATGTTGGTCATTGCATGTCTCATAAAGGCTGTTCAATTCGATTTAAACAAGGAATTTTATCACCTGACACCCTCTACCTGGTTAATTTTAAATAATGTAATTTGGAAGATATTTGGGAGTTCTTTTTAATCTAATTTCCCTATAAGGGGCTTGGGCCATTTTGACCTTTGTTGAAATCAGCATATATTTCAATTTGGGGAAAGAAAAGAAAGAATGTCCCTTCTTATAGCTTATGTTTGATGTGTACAATTGCACCTGAAAAAAGACCCTAACAGATACTAACTAGAATTTTAAAAGATACTGTATATGAATATAGGTATTACATAAGCAAGCAGTAAAACCTATAGGCAACACTGCTAGCTAGGAGAGAAGTTTGATGTGCTTTGCACGCACACCAACCACAGTAGAAGAAGAACTTTGGGCTTTGGACTCACAGGGCCTCAGTTCGAATCCCAGCTCTGTCACCCACTATCTATGTCTTTAGGCAAATTACTTATCCTTTCGGAGCCTCAGATCCCTCAACTGTATAATGAGGATGCAAATAATTGGCAAGGTTGCTTTGAATATGAGAGATAATGTATCAATTAGCCCAGTTCCTGGCTCTTGGCTCTTTGTAGGTGTATATATATATATATATATAATTGATGTTCTTTATTACAAAGATCTATACTCATTTAAAATTTTGACATGAGAATTTAACAGAAGAAATAAATGCTTTTGGCATCATCAAAATGGCAAAAAGAAGGTTTTGGCTCCCTTTTGGGACCTCAAAAGCTGGACGCTCTGTTGTGAAATGTCTAATATTGGGTGGCCAACCCATACTAATCCAACATACTGCATGCAGTGATGCTGGACCAAATGTTTGCTCTATCACCCTGGTTTATTGTGAGATACTTTATTTGAAACAAAAACATAAAAAAAACCACAGCTTCAATTACTAACTAGGTTTCCATGATGCAGACAAACTTATTCAAAGTAGGGCCATTTTGCACAGACTTAGAGCTCTACAAAGTGCCACAGGCAGCATGTATAGTCGACATACACTTTCCCAGATGCAGCAAACTGTGATAAATTATATCTCGACAAAGAAACTAGTCTTACTCAAAGCAAGTTTGGAAACAATATTTCAGGGGTCTAACCCTTCTCTAATCATATGCTTTGATGGAAGAATGTTCTTATGTACATCAGCTCAGCTCAATTCCTTCCAGAAGGACTGACATCTTAAACTGCACTAAACAATGAATCACCTTGTCAGATAAAGTGTAAAATGGAAAACCTGTTCCCAAACTCATCTGATATAATGACATTTACAACAACATGTTTGAGGTGATAAACCGACAATAATAATTATGTTTCCTTTAGACTTTGATCGTACTCTGAAAGTTCGATGCAATCATACTTTCTTCCTTCAGGAAAATTTTACACCCCGACATTTAATTTCTGAAACTTCAAACCTTCTATGAACATGCAAATCACAGTTGGCATTAAAAGAAGCACTCTCCGCTCTCCTTCAGGAGCCTGGAATAATGATGATGACGATGATGCAAACAATAGCTAAGTATAGGAGACTCTTCCTGTAATTCAAGGTTGATGGAAGCATTTCAGTTCAGAAATGACAAATAGAGCACTTTCCTCTCCCTAACAACAAGATTTTGCTGGTTGACTTTCTTGAGGAGAATAAAAGCAGAAGCAAGGTCATGCAAAACACCAGATTGCAGCTGCATGCATGGAGCTTTCGCACACAGTAGACACTTAATTACGATTAAATGAATAACCATTTCTGGAAATTTTTCATATAATATTCTGAGCACTCAGAAGACTGGGTCACTCCTCTAAGGGTGAGGTTTTAATTACCCTCACAGAGCAGGCTGGGTCTGGGAGCGTAGAGCCTTACAGACTACTCCTGGCTCCCTCTGCTGCCCTATAATCCTGCTTGGTGAACGGACTTGCCCACCAGCTCCTGGGCAAACGCCTCTCTTCCCTCTGGCGGGGTGGCCAAGCATTGGATCCTCTCGTACATTCCTAAATTCTCATTGCAGTTGGGTTCAAAGCCTCTGGGCTCATGGTCACTAGCAGACTCCATCTACTTTGCTATTTGTCAGTAGCTCTGGCCAAAGGTTCAGTAGGAAAAATATTAAAACTTTGGACTAAAGTGAGATTTGATATACTGTTTGCAGATACCAGTTATCCATGCTCTATCTGTCTCGGAGCTCCCCAGAGAATCAGGCACAGGCTGTAATCTTTTCTCAGAATATTTGTGATTAGAAAGTCTATTTATGACCCAACAGTTTAAAGATTAAGAGAAAAAAAAAAACTAAATCACATGTACAAAAATGGGACTTTTATTTCTAGACATAACTGTTTTAGGTCCTCTACTGAACATATAAATTGTATATTTTATATGTCTAGGAAGTTTTAATCTTACATAAGTGTTAACATATGCATACGTTAACATATAAGTACGTTATATACATCTTTTTTCTCTACGATCCCTCAGATTCTATATGGCTTCCCATGATAGAGACAATAAACTCTAAGACTCCAGACCTAAATTACCTAAATTATAAATGTGTTTATTAGGTTACTTGTTTGAAATACTTTGTCTACACCTGTGTCAATTATTAGATTGCAAACTCCCAGTGGTCTGTGTCTTGTTCTAATGCTAGCATCATGCTTTCCAAAACAGTAGCACCCAACAAGTTGGTTAATATTGAAATGAATATAGATATTTAAATAAAGGATACCCTGGATTTTTTTTAATACCAAAATGCAGGGAGATTTCTAAGGCAGCTGGACTCATACCAGACCCAGCACATAATAATTTCACAGCTCATATTTGTTAAATGAATAAGTGAGGAATGACAGGGGGATGTTGAATATACGGAATATGAGACAGTCTCACAATATAGAACTCAAGGGAAGACGATCCTATTGATAAATGAACAAATCGGGGTGCTCTGAGGGTTTAGGCAGCAACAATGACAGCTATGATCAGTCATGACAGGAACTTCATGTATATCTCTAATGCATACACTCTCTCTAATGCTTTGCAAGATGTTTATTATGAAACCCATGGCACAGAAGATGATCAGCAACTTTCCTGAGGTCAAACAGCCACGATGGGGCTGAGCCACGATTTGAAGGCAGGCCAGTCCCTTCTGAGACCTATTGTTTTCCCACGCCCCTGTGCTGTCCTGTTATCACCTAAAGTCCACAGAACCAGTGAGAGTGGGGGCAGGGCAGGTGGGGAAAGGATATCAAGCTTACAGCCTTTCAGACTCATTACAGGGGATGGAGACTTGATGTAGTGAGGTTAGTGAGGAGAGGATACTACGATTCTGTTGATTCTAAAAATGAAACTTTCCTGCATAGGCACACATATGACTCTAGCCATTAAAAAAAAAATTATTTTGACCCAAAGTGTAGAAGAACATTTGCTCATTCGTTGAAAACAGTAAGAGGTGATTGGTGGCCACATGCTGAAATGGTTATCTTCTCTCTGCTCTACACATCATTATTCGTGAAATCATTGAGAGGGGAAAATGATAGACTCCGTGTTGTGCAGGATACTGCTGCATTCAAATAGCTTTGTCCCTTTCTTAAGAAATCAGGCAGGAAAACTGGCTAACTGGAGAACCAGCAAGTCCATGAAGTCCACATAATGAATTCCAGGGGGAAGGACACATCCGGGCTCACAATCTAGTAAATGACTATGGCAGTGAAGAAATCAGGAGGTTGTCTTCTCATGCGCTATGTCCGCCCGAGGAAGAGCCTCATGTAGTCTGCCAACGTCACCCGCGTAGAGTCTGGGCTAATGTCTGTATTAATTTAACTTTTCGCTGGAATTGCTGTTCAGCTTTTTCCTTTGGAATGAATCACTGCTTTACAAAATGAAAAATCTATAAAATGCAGCAAGGGCTCGAAGACAATTAGTGCCTGTGCTCTTTTTTAATCCTCTTTTGGAAGCAGAATTTTTCATGGTTCAGATACTGCTCCAATAATTAATTTGAAAATTTGCCATATTTTTCTGAATTAGTGTTCTTCGTTTTCCTCCAGGGTAAAAAATGAGGAACTGCAAAGCCTTAGAGCAACCTGGTTGAAACCACAAGTTAAATGATAGCAATCGTAATCATACTTTTCTGTGTCTCTCTCCGGGCCAGTAAAGTTCAACAAGCTGCCCCTCAGCAGCCTCTGCTTGTGGAGTTCAGCCACTGGGAAGTGATGTGACCATCAGGTGTCAGCAGTGGGCACGAATTTGGGAAAAATCATGTCCAGAATGCTCACAGGTGCTTGTCAATTTCATAACTGCTAATTGAATCTATCGAAGTCCAAGCTCAAGTCAATTCACTAATATAACAAACATTCTTGAGGCACCTGCTATGTGTTAGGCTGGATGCTAAACACTGAAGATACAAAAATTTCTCAATTCAGAACACTGGAAGTCAACCCTGCTTAATAATTTGCCCTCATCTACTACTATTCAACCCTTTGTCTGGTGCTATTTATTCTGTGTACAAAAAATCTATTACTTTCCAAATTTCTTTTGCAAGGGTTGAGCCACCATCATCTCTTGCCTCTACTACTGTATATTGTCCATTCATCCACCCAGCAAGCATTCATTGGACTCACGCTATGCACCAGGCACTTTTGGGTGCAGGGAACATACCATTGAACGAGACAAACAGAATCCCTATTCTCATGGAGCAGCATTCCAAAGAAGGGATACAGATAATTTTTAAAAAGAAGGAAAAACCAGTTAGTGATTAATATACTACTACTAATAAGACAGGGTTCTCTTTTGGAGGCAATGGTGGTAAGCAGAGATGCATTCAATTTTTGTTTGGGTCTTCATATTCAGACAAAATCTGCTATTTGTCTTTGACCTCAGCCTTTGGATGGCAAAATACCCAAATGCCAATTTCGAGGTCATTTTTGGCATCCCTAAACTTGTCAATAATTAATGATTGGTTAATCATGTAGGTTTCCAGCATTGCTAATGAAAATGACATTAGTAATAAAAATGAAATATATCATTAAGATTCATTGTTAATATCTGAGTATTTATTTTCAACTATAGATAAGCATTATAGACATAATTTGGAATGAAATCTACTTTATGCTTTAAATTCTACAAAGACTCAGTTGAAATAAAAATTTATATTTATTATCACTGTAACTGTAGAGTAGCTGCTACGCTATATGATGATTACAAAAGCTGAGAATTTTACTTATGTACAAATGCAGTTGTGAGGAACTTTTAACCCGTTAAATAAATAAGGAAATAGATTGGCAGATAAACAAACAAACAAAACCCTTTAAGATGTATATTTAACTTTCAGTTATCAAACTCCATTTAGGCTATAATTTTGAGAAAATATCCTCCTTGGGAATCATTTGCATCTTGTTAAGATGAATTAAAAGCAGAATGCCAAATTTTATACCTCAACATTTCCTAATGAGGCGCAACTTAAAAAGCATGTTTTACTACACCCGTGGTAAACCACTGCGTCTGTTCATACTGCAGACTACAGAGAGCATGAAAACAAGACGAGGCTGCCAGAGAAAAAGCAGGAAACCCCAAACTATCTTCTCCTCTACTGAAGTTAATAGGCGGTAGCATTACAGTGACTGCGTGAGCTGTCAAGTGGTTGATGGTGCTGAGAAATAGTTTCTGTCCTTCAGTTTCAAACTTTCAAAATCCACTATTAAAACTTTCCATGACAAGATTGTAGAAATAATTACATTTATTTATTCAAATATTAGACTTATTTTTTAAATCAGGCATCCTTTTTTTAAACATCTTTATTGGAGTATAATTGCTTTACAATGGTGTGTTAGTTTCTGCTTTATAACAAAGTGAATCAGTTATACGTATACATATGTTCCTATATCTCTTCTGTCTTGCGTCTCCCTCCCTCCCACACTCCCCATCCCACCCCCCTAGGTGGTCACAAAGCACCAAGCTGATCTCATGTTTTTCTTTCTCTAATTGCTTTAGGTGCAAGGTTAGGTTGTTTATTCGAGATGTTTCCGTTTCTTAAGGTAGGATTGTATTGCTATAAACTTCCCTCTTGGAACTGCTTTTGCTGCTTCCCATAGGGTCGTCATGTCTCCATTGTCATTTGTTTCTAGGTATTTTTTGATTTCCTCTTTGATTTCTTCAGTGATCACTTGGTTATTAAGTAGTGGATTGTTTAGCCTCCATATGTTTGTTTTTTTCTTTTTACAGATCTTTTCCTGTAATTGATATCTAGCCTCATAGTGTTGTGGTGGGAAAAGATACTTGATACAATTTCAATTTTCTTAAATTTACCAAGGCTTGATTTGTGACCCAAGATTTGATCTATCCTGGAGAGACATCCTTTTTATAATGAACTTAATATTGAATTTGACACTTAACAATTCAGCATTGATCCATAAAGGTTATTAGGTGTGCATCCAGCAAGAAGTAAGAAAGGCCTCTCTGAGAAGGGGACTATGCACTGTGACCCAAAGTACAAGACTGAGCCATTCAGACAGTGATCTGAGTGAGGAGCATTCCAGGTAGAGAAAATAAATGGTGCAAAAGCCCAGCTTATTACAGAGAGAGGAAGAAAGAAGTGGCTGAAGAACAGGAGGCAAAACACATTTTAAACACAATATTTTATACTCCAATAAAAATTAAGAAAAGCAAAAAAAGGGACCAGGAGGCAGTAGGGAAAGGAGCACAGCTGAGGACTGAGAGAGGCAGGCAGGAGCCAGATGTTGGAGGTTCTCTTCCACTTTTGTCCCCTCCTCCACTGTCTCGACTCCCAGGCCCCATTCATTCCACCCTCAACGTCCTGCAGAATGGTCTTTTTGCAGCGTAGTTGTGTGCTATCACTCTGCTTAGCATCTTGCCATGATTTTCCACAGCATTCGGAATGCTGCCCAAACTCCTTGCGAAGCCTCCAAGACCTGGCCCGTGCAGACTTTTCTAGGCAGATCTCAGGACTGTATCCCTTTTGCTCATTAGTTTCCAAACCCCTTCTCTCTGCTCATCCACCTACCAATCTATGTTAAATCTGGCCTGTTGCCCATGCTATTCCACTTGCCAGGATGCCCTTTTCTTCAGCTCTTTGCATGATGTGCAGCTCCTTTCTCAGGTCTTCTCTAACAACAACCACCAAAATTGGGTCTCCCTCTCCCCATCTCATGCTGATATCCCCCATTAGCTACTTTCCCCCTTAAATTTCTTTTCTTGTTTATTGACTCTCTTCCGCATGGGACTGAAAGCTACTTGAGGGTTGGTGCCATGTCCATTTTCTTTGCCATTGTAGCATCTGCACCCACCATGATTCCTGGCAATGGTAGGCCTTCAATTAATGTCCATTGAATAGGCAAAATAAAAATAACAGTGATCCTTTAAGTTACAACACAGTAGGGGAATTTTAAAAACACAAAACAAACAAACATAACAGTAACACATGAAATGAATATCTCTCACTACTAACTATTCACTATATGCCACACATATAGTGTGCTCAATGATTTTATTTTTCATTTATTACCCACAGCAAATTTATGAGCAAGATATTACTCTCCCTGTGTATTTCCTTACCCAAAGTCATAGCTGGTAAATTGTGGAACCAAGGCCGATCATGGAAGGCCTTGAATTCCATTCTCAGAAAGACTATTTGATTGGCATCTGGGAGGCACTGAAAGGGTTGTGAGCAAAGTAAAATAAATCTTAAAATATTTTATTAGTGGGAGTATTCATTCCCTGAATTATACTAGACCATCGTACTTTTAATGCTCTGAAAACTAAAGGGAGATGGTGTTCCATTTTGCTCCCTGGCTTTGCCTGAGGACTCAATTTCTGATTCCATTCCTTCAATTAAAGAGAACTGGGGTAACTTTTAGAATGGGAAATGCTCCTCTGACACACAAATAACCACAAGGACAATTAAAATGATAAAATCTTAGACCAAATGTGAAATAAAGTGAAACATTTCTTCTGAGTGTTTATAATTATTTTTAGACATAAAATCATGTACTGTGCAAAGATTCATGAATTCTAACTTTCAAGAAAGAAAATAGCACAATCACAATAAGCCCTACCTAAATGTGTTTTTAAATACATTATTATTTATACCAACTTTTTTATATGAAATATTTTCAGTGTGCCTGGTTTGGGTCAATCCTGTTAAACAAAACAAAAACCATGTAAAATTTATTTTTCCATGTGGCTAGGTAAATTCCCAGGTCTTGAAGAAACAGATTATGTACTTATGTTCTTCTTTCTTCGAAACTATGAATGGAAAGTCAGGGACAAAAAAAATGTATCCTTGGGCAACACAATAATTTGCAAAAGGCTACACCATGAAACAAGCATTTTTCCAAGAGTTAAAAAAATAATAAGGGAGCACACAAGCACAAAAAAAATTAAATTTCAAGCTGTAAGGGCTGATTTGAAAATTTTAAAGAAAGGTACAATTCAGATATAGTTATATGACTTTTTTCCCTTAAAAATCCACTTGGTTATTTTCATATGTCATTAAATATTGTTCACATTTTGTATAATTTATAATTCTTCAACAAGAAGTTATGTCAGTATTTCTTTAGCAAAACATTTTTGTAGCAAAACTTTTTTGAAGATTTTTTTTAGTATTTCAGCTTCAGTAATGTAAAAAAATAACTCACTGGGATGAAAATCTTTTTTGATAATTAGCTTTATTAAGGTATAATGTACTTAAAATAATCCATTTAAAGTTTATATGTCAAGGAGTTTTGAAAAATGTATGTGTGCAACTAGTATTACAATTAAGGTATAGAATACTTCAAAGAGAATGTCCTTTTATGTCCCTCACTTCCCTGGCCTGGGCAACATTTGATCTGTCACTATAGATATGTTGTGCCTATTCTAGAGTTTCAGATAATAGAATCACACAGTAAGTATACTTTTAGATCTGGCTTTTATCACTCAGTGTAATGTTTTTGATATCTATCCATGTTGCTTTTGTGACAGAAGTTCTTTGCTTTTTATTGCTGAGGAGTATTCTATTGTATGGATTAACTACAATTTGTTTTTCTTTCTCCCACTGAGATGTTTGGCTTGCTTTAGATTATGGCTAGTTTGAAGAAAACTGCTATGAACACTTGTGTTCAAGTTTTCCTGTGAAGATGCTTTCATTTCTCTTGACCAAATACCTAAGTGTGGGATATCTGGGTTACACGATAAGTGAATGCTTAACTTTTAAAGAAACTTTTAAAGTTAACTTTTAACTTTTAATGCAAACTCTTTTTCCAAAGTGGTACCCCACTGAACATTCCCACCAACAGTGTTAGCAGTGTTCCACTTGATTCAAATCCTTGCCAACACTTGGTATGGCCAATCTTTTTAATATTAGCCATACTAATGTGTATGTAGTGGCATCGCACTGTGGTTTTAGTTTGCATCGTCCTACTGACTCATGATATTGAGCTTTTTCATACGCTTATTTGCCATCTGTATATCTTCTTTCGTGAAGTGTCTCTTCCAATCTTTTGTCTAATTTTTAAATGTATTGTTTACCATCTTCTCATTGAGATTTGAAACTTTATAAATCCCAAATAAAAGCCCTTTTATCAGATATAGTTAATACAAATATTTTCTTCCAATTTGTGTCCTTACATTTCTTAATCGTGTATTTTGAATGTCAAAAGTATTTTAATTACTGAAATTTAATTTATGATTTTTTTCTTTTATGACTTGTGCTTTTTGTGTCTTGGGAAATTTCTTGGGAAATTCCTTGGGAAATTTTCCAACAAACAGCATTTCAATAAACTTTGCTAACTTACTAAATGAAAATAAATAATATGTTGCTATTTTCCTGAGATTAAGTTATACTTAAACTCTATTACTTCATAAGGCTGTGTGGGGATAAATGAGATCCACATAAAGCAATTAGTCCAGTGGCTCTGGATGTTATTGTTCAAACATGTTAGTTTTTATCATCATTGTGTTTACCAGAAACTTGCCTTTCTTCTCTTATAAATTCCTTTGCACACAAAATTTTAAGAACTTTATAATCAGGGAACAAACTTTTTCCATTTTCATTGCCAAATTTTTTCCCACATAGTACCTTTTTAACTTTTTTATTTTTCTCATTACATTTCTTCTGCGATTTTTTTTTTTTTTTTTTCAGTACGTGGGCCTCTCATTGTTGTGGCCTCTCCCGTTGCGGAGCACAGGCTCCGGCCGCGCAGGCTCAGCGGCCATGGCTACTGGGGCCAGCCGCTCCACGGCATGTGGCATCTTCCCGAACCGGGGCACGAACCCGTGTCCCCTGCATTGGCAGGCGGACTCTCAACCACTGTGCCACCAGGGAAGCCCTCTTCTGCGATTTTTTTCCCCCACTGGTTTTCAGATCTGAAAAGTTCTTCATCATCCAGAATACATTCTGGATATAAAAATTTAATATATGGTACAACTGGCACCACAATATCATTGGGGAAAATAAATCAATAAGTTATTTGGGGAATACTTATACTTTAAAATTTAGAAATTCATATCACATCATAATTCAAAATAAATTCTAGGTGAAGTAAAGATCTAATTTTAACAATGGGGCAAAAGTGAAATAAGCAGGAACATGGCATCTATCACCTTTGCCACATTCTATTGGCTAGAAGCATGTCACAGGTCCCAGCCACACTGGGGCCAAAAAGGGTGTGGCTCCGTGTGGGGATCAAATTAGGGCATGTCCACCACCACTATTCATACATGTTACAAAAAGAATGAATCTCAAAATCATTATGCTGAGTCAAAGAGTGAAAAAAACAGACAAAAAGAGAGCACATCCTTTGATTATATTTACATAAATTACAGAATATGCAAACTAATCTATAGTGATATGTTCCTCCCCAAGTAATACAACACAGAAATTCAGGGGAGTTTACACCTTGTGGAAAGAATCTTTGGCCAACAAGTGATGGAATCACTGGATAAATGCAACTCCTTTTCATCTTGCATCACTCCACTCGAACCTCACCTCTGCTCCCGAGGATTGTACCTCTATTTTTACTGAGGTATAGTTGATTTATAATATTATATTAATTTCAGGCATACAACATAGTGATTCAAAATTTTTATAGGTTATACTCCATTTAAAGTTATTATAAAATAATGGCTATATTCCCTGTGCTGTACAATATATCCTTGTAGTTTTTTTATTTTATACATAGTAGTTTGTACCTCTTAATCCCCTATTCCTCTCTTGCCCCTACCCACTTCCCTCTCCCCACTGGAAACCACTAGTTTGTTCTCTGTCTGTGAGTCTGTTTCTGTTTTATTGTATTCATTCATTTGTTTTATTCTTAGCTTCCACACATAAGTGATAATATATAGTATTTTTCTTTGTCTGACTTATTTCACTAAGCATAATACCCTCCAGGTCCATCCATGTTTGCAAATGACAAAATTTCATTCTTTTAAATGACTGAGTAGTATTCCATTGTATATATGTACCATATCTTCTTTATCCATTCCTCTGTTGCTGGACACTTATGTTGCTTCCATATCTTGGGTGTTGTAAATAGTGCTGCTATGAACATTAGGATGCATGTATATTTTTGCATTAGTGGTTTTTTTTTCATTGTATATATGCCCAGGAGTGGAATTGCTAGGTCATATGGTAGTTCTATTTTTAGCTTTTTGAGGAACTTCCATACTGTTTTCTACAGTGACTGCACAAATTTACATTCCAAACAACAGTGTATGAGAGTTCCCTTTTCTTCATATTCTTGCCAACATTTGTTATTTGTGCTTTTTTTTCATGATAGCCATTCTGACAAGTGTGAGATGATATCTCATTGTGGTTTTGAGTTGCATTTCTCTGATAATTAGCAATGTTGAGTACTTTTTCTTGTTCCTGTTGGCCATCTACGTGACTTCCATGGAAAAAATGTCTTTTTGGGTCTTCAGACCTTTTTTTAATTGGGGTGTACTTTTTTTTTATTGAGTTGTATGAGCTGTTTATATGTTTTGGATATTAACCCTTTATCAGTCATATCATTTGCAAATATTTTCTTCAGTTCAGTAGGTTGTCTTTTCATTTTGTCAGTGGTTTCCTTTGCTGTGCAAAAGCTTTTAAGTTTAATTAAGTCCCATTTTTTAATTTTTGTTTTGTTTCCTTTGTCTTAGGAGATAGACCCAAAACAATATTACTACAGTTTATGTCAAAGAGTGTTCTGCCTATATTTTCTTCTAGGATTTTTATGGTTCTCAGTCTTACATTTAGGTCTTTAGTCCATTTTGAGTTTATTTTTGTACATGGTGTGAGGGAATGTTCTAATCTCATTCTTTTACGTGTAGCTGTCCAGCACCACTTGTTGAAGAGAATGTGTTTTCCCCATTGCACAATCTGGTCTCCTTTGTCATAGATTAGTTGACCATAAGTGTGTGGGTTTGTTTCTGGGCTCTCTTCTGTTCCATTCATCTATGTGTCTGTTTTTGTGCTAGTAACATAATGATTCGACTACTGTAGCTTTGTAGTATAGTCTGAAGTCAGGGAGCATGATACCTCCAGCTCTGTTCTTTCTCAATGTTGTTTTGGCTATTTAGGATCTTTTGTGTTGCGATACAAATTTTAAAATTACTTGTTCTAGGGCTTCCCTGGTGGCACAGTGGTTGAGAGTCTGCCTGCCGATGCAGGGGACACAGGTTCATGCCCCGTTCCGGGAAGATCCCACATGCCGCAAAGTGGCTAGGCCCGTGAGCCATGGCCATTGAGCCTGTGCGTCTGAAGCTTGTGCTCCACGTGTCCGGAGTCTGTGCTCCGCGCATCCAGAGTCTGTGCTCCGTGCGTCCGGAGCGGAGCCTGTGCTCCGCAACAGGAGAGGCCACACAGTGAGAGGCCCGCGTACCACAAAAAAACAAAACAAAAATTACTTGTTCTAGTTCTGTGAAAAAAATGCCTCTGGTGTTTTGATAGGGATTGCATCGAATCTGTAGATTGACTTGGGTAGTATGCTCATTTTAACATATGAATTCTTCTGATCCAAGAACACAGTATACCTTTCCATTTGTTTGTGTTGTCTTCAATTTCTTTCATCAGTGTCTTATAGTTTTCAGAGTACAGGTTTTTTGCCTCATTAGGTAGGTTTATTCCTAGGTATTTTATGGTTTTTGGGGAATGGTAAATGGGATAGTTTCCTTAATTTCTCTTTCTGATACTTCATTGTTAGTGTATAAAAATGTAACTGATTTCTGTATTTTAATTTTGTATCCTGCAACTTTACCAAATTCATTGATGAACTCTAGTAGTTTTCTGGTGGCATCGTTAGGCTTTCCTATGTATAGCATCATGTCACCCACAAACAGTGACAATTCTACTTCTTCCTTTTCAATTTGGATTCTTTTTCTTGTCTGATTGCTATGGCCAGGACTTCCAATTATATGTTAAATAAAGTGGTGAGAATGGGTATTATTGTCTTATTCCTGATCTTAGAGGAAATGCTTTTAGCTTTTCACTGTTGAATATGACATTAGCTGGGCATATCAGATACGACTTTTGTGTGTGTGTGTGCATATGGTCTTAGATTTTGAGTATATTGGAAATATTTTACAGACACAGCAACACTCAAGTCTAAGAGAAGGAGTAAGATAGAAAATTATCATAAGCCATTCTGTAGCATAAAATTACATGTTTCAAAAGTTCTGCCATCAAACGTAGGTATTGGAAAAGAATTACAATAGAGAAGAAACAAAGATAAATTATACTATACTTCATTACAGTTCTGTTTGTCTAGCCACACTTGGGACTAGCACACAAAGAACATGGTCAACACCACCAAGTTCTGCCAAATTAAAAGGTAAATTTCGAATGTAATAACACTTAATGAATGTAATAGACATTCATTGCATTGCACTTGGAATTTTACAGTATGGGAAATAAAGGAAAAATGTTTTATTCAATAGATTATTTTTCAAATAATTCTATTATGCTTGGTAAGATCCTTAGAATTTTTTTTCCTATGCATTTTTAATTGTTATTTAACATCTTTATTAGAGTATAATTGCTTTACAATGGTGTGTTAGTTTCTGCTTTATAACAAAGTGAATCAGCTACACTTATTCATACATCCCCATATCGACTGCCTCTTGCATCTCCCTCCCATCCTCCCTATCCCACCCCTCTAGGTAGTCACAAAGCTCCGAGCTGATATCCCTGTGCTATGTGGCTATTTCCCACTAGCTATCTATTTTACATTTGGAAGTGGTGTATATATGTCCATGTCACTCTCTCACTTCGTCAGCTTACCATTCCCCCTCCCCGTGTCCTCAAGTCCATTTTCTATGTCTGTATCTTTATTCCTGTCCTGTCCCTAGGTTCTTCAGAACATTTTTTTATTTTTTAGATTCCATACATATGTGTTAGCATACGGTATTTGTTTTTCTCTTTCTGACTTACTTCACTCTGTATAACAGACTCTAGGTCCAACCACCTCATTAAAAATAACCCAATTTCATTTCTTTATATGGCTGAGTAATATTCCATTGTGTATATGTGCCACATCTTTATCCATTCATCTGTCGATGGACAATTAGGTTGCTTCCATGGGCTGGCTATTGTAAATAGAGCTGTAGTGAATATTGTGGTACATGACTCTTTTTGAATTATGGTTTTCTGAGGGTATATGGCCAGCAGTGGGATTGCTGGATCATATGGTAGTTCTATTTTTATAAGGAACTTCCATACTGTTCTCCATAGTGGCTGTATCAATTTACATTCCCACCAACAGTGCAAGAGGGTTCCCTTTTATACACACCCTCTCCAGCATTTATAGTTTGTAGATTTTTTTTTGATGGTCATTCTGAATGGCGTGAGAGGATATCTCATTGTAGTTTTGATTTGCAATTCTCTAATGATTAGTGATGTTGAGCATGCTTTCATGTGTTTTTTGGCAATCTGTATATCTTTGGAGAAATGTCTATTTAGGTCTTCGGCCCATTTTTGGATTGAGTTGTTTGTTTTTTTAGATATTGAGCTGCATGAGCTGCTTGTATACTTTGGAGATTAATCTTTTGTCAGTTGCTTCATTTGCAAATATTTTCTCCCATTCTAAGGGTTGTCTTTTCGTCTTTATGGTTTCCTTAGCTGTGAAGTTTCATTAGGTCTCATGTGTTTATTTTTGTTTATATTTCCATTTCTCTAGGAGGTGGGTCAAAAAGGATCTTGCTGTGATTTATGTCATAGAGTGTTCTGCCTATGTTTTCCTCTAAGAGGTTTATAGTATCTGGCCTTACATTTAGGTCTTTAATCCATTTTGAGTTTATTTTTGTGTATGGTGTTAGGGAGTACCTGTACCTGTCCACCTTTCCCAGCACCACTTACCGAAGAGGCTGTCTTTTCTCCATTGTATGTTCTTGCCTCCTTTATCAAATTAAGGTGACCATATGTGCATAGGTTTATCTCTGGGCTTTCTATCCTGTTCCATTGATCTATATTTCTTTTTTTGTGCCAGTACCATACTGTCTTGATTATTGTAGCTTTGTAGTACATTCTGAAATCTGGGAGCTTGATTCCTCCAGCTCCATTTTTCTTTCTCAAGATTGCTTTGCTATTCAGGGTCTTTTGTGTTTCCATACAAATTGTGAAATTTTTGTTCTAGTTCTGTGGAAAATGCCATTGGTAGTTTGATAGGGATTGCAATGAATCGATAGATTGCTTTGGGTAGTATAGTCATTTGTACAATGTTGATTTTTCCAATCCAAGTACATGGTATATCTCTCCATCTGTTTGTATCATCTTTAATTTCTTTCATCAGTGTCTTATAACTTTCTGCATACAGGTCTTTTGTCTGCTTTGGTAGGTTTATTCATAGGTATTTTATTCTTATTGTTTCAGTGGTAAATGGCAGTGTTTCCTTAATTTCTCTTTCAGATTTTTCATCATTGGTGTATAGGAAAGCAAGAGATTTCTGTGCATTAATTTTGTATGCTGCTACTTTACCAAATTCATTGATTAGCTCTAGTAGTTTTCTGGTAGCATCTTTAGGATTCTCTACGTATAGTATCATGTCACCTGAAAACAGTGACAGCTTTACTTCTTCTTTTCCAATTTGGATCCCTTTTATTTCTTTTTCTTATCTGATTGCTGTGGCTAAAACTTCCAAATCTATGTAGAATAATAATAGTGGTAAGAGTGGGCAAACTTGTCTTGTTCCTGATCTTAGAGGAAATGGTTTCAATTTTTCACCATTGAGGACAATGTTGGCTGTGGATTTGTCATATGGCCTTTATCACGTTGAGGTAAGTTCCTTCTGTGTCTACTTTCTGGAGGGTTTTTTATCATAAATGGTGTTGAATTTTGTCAAAAGCTTTCCCTGCATCTCTTGAAATGATCATATGGTTTTTCTCCTTCAATTTGCTAGTATGGTATATCACGTTGATTGATTTGCGTATATTGAAGAATCCTTGCATTCCTGGGATAAATCCCACTTGATCATGGTGTATGATCCTTTAAATGTACTTTTGGGTTCTTTTTACTATTATTTTGTTGAGGATTTTTGCATCTATGTTCATCAGTGATATTGGCCTGTAGTTTTCTTTCTTTGTGACATCTTTGTCTGGTGTTGGTATCAGGGTGATGGAGTCCTCATAGAATGAGTTTGGGAGTGTTCCTCCCTGTGCTATATTTTGGAGGAGTTTGAAAATGATAGGTTTTAGCTCTTCTATAAATGTTTGATTGATTCGCCTGTGAATCAGTCTGGTCCTGGGCTTTCGTTTGTTGGAAGATTTTTAATCACAGTTTCAATTTCAGTGCTTGTGATTGGTCTGCTTATATTTTCTATTGCTTTTTGGTTCAGTCTCAGAAGGTTGTACTTTTCTATGAATTTGTCCATTTATTCCAGGTTGTCCATTCTATTGGTATATAGTTGATTGTAGTAGTCTCTCATGATCCTTTGTATTTCTGCAGTGTCAGTTGTTGCTTCTCCTTTTTCATTTCTAATTCTAGATTTGAGTCTTCCACTTTATTTCTTGATGAGTCTGGCTAATGGTTTATCAATTTTGTTTATCTTCTCAAAGAACCAGCTTTTAGTTCTATTGACCTTTGCTATTGTTTACTTCATTTCTTTTTCATTTATTTCTGATCTGATACTTATGATTTCTTTCCTTCTACTAACTCTGAGGGGTTTTGCTCTTCTTTCTCTAATTGCGTTAAGTGTAAGTTTAGGTTGTTTATTTTAGATGTTTCTTGAGGTAGGATTGTATTGTTATAAACTTCCCTCTTAGAGCTGCTTTTGCTGCATCCCATAGGTTTTGGGTGGTGGTGTTTCATTGTCATTTGTTTCTAGGTATTTTTTGATTTCCTCTTTGATTTCTTAAGTGATCTCTTGGTTATCTAGTAGTGTATTGTTTAGCCTCCATGTGTTTGTATTTTTTACAGATTTTTTCCTGTAATTGATATCTAGTCTCATAGCATTGTGGTCAGAAAAGATACTTGTTATGATTTCAAATGTTTTAAATTTACCAAGTCTTGATTTGTGACCTAAGGTATGATCTATCCTGGAGAATGTTCCATGAGTCTTGAGAAGAAAGTTTATTCTGCTGTTTTTGGATGGAATGTCCTATAAATATCAATTAAGTCCACCTTGTTTAAAGTATCATTTAAAGTTTGTTTTTCCTTATTTACTTTCATTTTGAATGATCTGTCTATTGGTGAAAGTGGGGTGTTAAAGTGCCCTGCTATGATTGTGTTACTGTTGATTTCCCCTCTTATGGCTGTTAACATTTGCCTTATGTATTGAGGTGCTCCTGTGTTGGTTGCATAAATATTTACAATTGTTTTATCTTCTTCTTGGATTGATCCCTCGTTCATTATGTAGCGTCCTTCTTTGTCTCTTGTAATAGTCTTTATTTTAAAGTCTATTTTGTCTGATATGAGAATTGCTACTCCAGCTTTCTTTTGATTTCCATTTGCATGGAATATCTTTTTCCATCCCCTCACTTTCAGTCTGTATGTGTCCCTAGGTCTGAAGTGGGTCTCTTGTAGATAGCATATATACAGGTCTTGTTTTTGTATCCATTCAGCCAGTCTGTGTCTTTTGGTTGGAGCATTTAATCCATTTACATTTAAGGTAATTATAGATATGTATGTTCCTATTACCATTTTCTTCATTGTTTTGGGTTTGTTATTGTAGGTCTTTTTCTTTCTTGTGTTTCCTCCCTAGAGAAGTTCTTTTAGCATTTGTTGTAAAGCTCGTTTAGTGGTGCTGAATTATCTTAGCTTTTGCTTGTCTGTAAAGGTTTTAATTTCTCTGTCAAATCTGAATGAGATCGTTGCTGGGTAGGGTAATCTCGGTGGTAGGTTTTTCCCTTTCCTCACTTTAAATATGTCTTGCCACTCCTTTCTGGCTTGCAGAGTTTCTACTGAAAGGTCAGCTGTTGGGCTACCCTGTGGCGCAGACGTTGAGAGTCTGCCTGCCAATGCAGGGGGCATGCGTTCGTGCCCTGGTCTGGGAAGATCCCACATGCCACGGAACGGCTGGGCCCGTCCGCCATGGCCACTGAGCCTGCGTGCCCAGAGCCTGTGCTTTGCAATGGGAGAGGTCACAACAGAGAGAGACCTGCGTACCGCAAAAAAAAAAAAAAAAAGAAGATCAGCTGTTAACCTTATGGAGATTCCATTGTATGTTATTTGTTGTTTTTCCCTTACTGCTTTTAATATTTTTTCTTTGTATTTAATTTTTGATAGTTTGATTAATATGTGTCTTGGCTTGTTTCTCCTTGGATTTATCCTGTATGGGACTCTCTGTGCTTCCGGGGCTTGATTGACTATTTCCTTTCCCATATTAGGGAAGTTTTCAACTATAATCTCTTCAAATATTTTCTCAGTCCCTTTCTTTTTCTCTCCTTCTTCTGGGACCCCTATAATTCAAATGTTACTGTGTTTAATGTTGTCCCAGAGGTCTCTGAGACTGTCCTCAATTCTCTTCATTCTTTTTTCTTCATTCTGCTCTGCAGTAGTTAGTTCTACTCTTTTATCTTCCAGATCACTTATCCGTTCTTCTGCGTCAGTTATTCTGCTATTGATTCCTTCTAGAGAATTTTAAATTTCAGTTATTGTATTGTTCATCATTGTTTGTTTGCTCTTTATTTCTTTGAGGTCCTAGTTAAACATTTCTTGTATTTTCTCCATTCTCTTTCCAAGATTTTGGATCATCTTTACTATCATTACTCTGAATTCTTTCTCAGGTAGACTACCTATTTCCTCTTCGTTTGTTTAGTGTGGTCAGTTTTTACATTGCTCCTTCATCTGCTATGTGTTTCTCTGTCTCTTCATTTTGCTTAACTTAATGTGTTTGGGGTCTCCTTTTTACAGGCTACAGGCTTGTAGTTCCTGTTGTTTGGTGTGTATACCCCCAGTGGCTAAGGATGGTTCAGTCGGTTGAGTAGGCTTCCTTATTGAGAGGCCTGGTGCCTGTGTTCTGGTGGATGAGGCTGGGTCTTGTCTTTCTGGTGGGCAGGTCCACGTCTGGTGGTGTGTTTTGGTGTGATTGTGAACTTATTATGATTTTAGGCAGCCTCTCTGTTAATGCGTGGTGTTGTGTTCCTGTCTTGCTAGTTGTTTGGCATAGGGTGTCCAGCACTGTGGCTTGCTGGTCGTCATGTGGAGCTGGGTCTTAGCATTGAGATGGAGCTCTCTGGGAGCACTTTCATCATTTGATATTACGTGGAGCCGGAGGCCACTGGTGGCCCAATGTCCTGAACTTGGCTCTCACACCTCAGAGGTACAGGCCTGACACCTAGCGGGAACACCAAGACCCTGTCAGCAACATGGCTCAGAAGCAAAGGGAGAAAAAAATTAATAAATATATTAATTAATTAAATAATATAAAAAGTTATTAAAATAAAAATTTAAAAATTATTAAAAATAAAACTAATTTAAAAAAGAACTGACAGACAGAACCCTAGGACAAATGATAAAAGCAAAGCTATGCAGACAAAATCACACAAAGAAGAATACACATACACACTCACAAAAAGAGAAAAAGGAATAAAAAATATATATATATATTACAAAAAAATGGAAGAGAGCAACAAAATCAATCAACTAATATACCAATGATAATAAACTCTAAATACTTAAGTAAGGTAAATGTAAAACCAGATGCAGAAAGTGATCCCCAAGTCCACAGTTGCTCCCAAATTCTACCACCTCAATTTTGGGATCATTTGTTGCCTGTTCAGGTATTCCAGAGATGTAGGGTACATCAAGTTGACTGTGGAGATTTAATCCGCTGCTCCTCAGGCTGCTGGGAGAGCTTTCCCTTTCTCTCCTTTGTTTGCACAGCTCCTGGTGTTCAGCTTTGGATTTGGCCCCGTCTCTTCGTGTAGCTTGCCTGAGGGCGTCTGTTCCCGCACAGAGAGGACAGGGTTAAAGGAGCAGCTGATTAGGGGGATCTGGCTCCCTCAGACCAGGGGGAGGGAGGGGTATGGAATGCAGGGCGAGCCTGCGTCGGTGGAGCCTGGCGTGACATTGCAACAGCCTGGGGCGTGCCGTGTGTTCTCCCGGGGAAGTTGGCCCTGGATCATGGGACCCTGGCAGTGGTGGGCTGCACAGGCTTCTGGGAGGTGGGGTGTGGATAGTGACCTGTGCTTGCACACAAGCTTCTTGGTGGCTGTAGCAGCAGCCTTAGCGTCTCATGCCCATCTCTGGAGCTCATTTAGGCAGCTCTCTGAATCCCCTCTCCTGGCACACCCCAAAGCAATGATCTCTTGCCTCTTAGGCAGTTCCAGTCTTTTTCCCCGACTCCCTCCTGGCAAGGCTAGCTGTGGTGCACTAGCCCCCTTCAGGCTGTGTTCACGCAGCCAGCCCCAGTCCTCTCCCTGGGGTCTGATCTGTGAAGCTGGAGCCTCAGGTTCCAGCCCCCAGCCACCCCTGTGGGTGAGCAGACAAGCCTCTCAGGCTGGTGAGTACTAGTCAGCCCTGGTCCTCTGTGTGGGAATCTCTCCGTTTTGCCCTCTGCACCCCTGTTGCTCCGCTCTCCTCCATATCGCTGAAGCTTCCCCCACTGCCAGCCCCCATCTCTGCCAGTGAAGGGGCTTCCTAGTGTGTGGAAACTTTTCCTCCTTCACAGCCCCCTCCCAGAGGTGCTGGTCCTGTCCCTATTCTTTTGTCTCTGTTTTTTCTTTTGTCTCTGTTTTTTCTTTTGTCTTTTGCCCTACCCAGGTACGTGGGGAGTTTCTTGCCTTTTGGGAAATCTGAGGTCTTCTGTCAGCATTCAGTAGGTGTTCTGTAGGAGTTGTTCCACATGTAGATATATTTCTGATGTATTTGTGGGGAGGAAGGTGATCTCCATGTCTTATTCCTCAGCCATCTTGAAGGTCTCTCCAGATATGACCTTTATTACATTGAGGTATGTTCCCTCTGCTCCTACTTTGTTGAGAGTTTTTATAATAAATGAATGTTGAATTTCGTCAAAAGCTTTTTCTGCATCTATTGAAATGATTATATCATTTTAAAAATTTTCAATTTGTTAATCTTGAGTATTACGTCAATTGATTTGTGGATATTGAACTATCCTTGCATCCCTGGGATAAATCCAACCTGATCATGGTGTATGCTCCTTGTTGAATTTGATTTGCTAAAATTTTGTTGAGGATGATTACATCTACCTTACCAGTGATATTGGCTGGTAATTTTCTTTTTTAGTGATGTCTTTGTCTGATTTTGTTATCAGAGTGATGGTGGCCTTGTAGAATGAGTTCAGAAGCATTACTTCCTCTTCAATTTTTTGGAGTAGTTTGAGAAGGATAGGTTTTAACTGTTCTCTAAATGTTTGGTAGAATTCACTTGTGAAGCCATCCTGTCCTGGACTTTTGTTTGTTGGGATGTTTTGAAATTACTGATTCAATTTCACTAGTGGTAATTGGTCTGTTCATATTTTTTATTTCTTCCTTGTTCAGTTTTGGGAGATTGTACATTTCTAGGAATTTGTACATTTCTACTAGGTTGTCTCTTTTATTGGCATATTGTTGTTTGTAGTAATTTCTCATGATCCTTTATATTTCTGTGGTGTTGGTTGTAACTTCTTTTTCCATTTCTGATTTTATTGATTTGGGTCCTCTTTCTTTTTTTCCTGCTGATTCTGGCTAAAGGTTTTTCAATTTTGTTATCTTTTCAAAGAACCAACTCAATTTCATTGATCTTTTCTATGTCTCGTCTATATTTCATTTATTTCTGCTCTGATCTTTTTTTACTTCATTCCTTCTACTAAAGGAAAAGTGTTTGTTCTTTTTTCTAGTTTCTTTAGATATATGATTAGGTTGTTTACTTGAAACTTTTCTTGTTTCCTGAGGTAGAGTTGAATTGCTAGAAACTTTCCTTTTAGAACTGCTTTGGTTATGTCCCATAGATTTTGGATCATTGTGTTTTCATTTTCATTTGTCTCCAGGTGTTTCTTGGTTTCTTCTTTGATTTCTTCAGTGACCCATTTGTTGTTTAGTAGCATATTGTTTAGCCTCCATGTGTTTGTGTTTTCTGCAGTTTTTTTCCTTGTAGTTGATTTCTAGTCTCATGGCATTGTGGTTAGAAAAGATGCTTGATATGATTTCATCTTTCTTAAATTTCTTGAGACTTGTTTTTTGGCCTAGCATGTGATCTCTCTTGGACACTGTTCCATGTGCACTTGAAAATAATGTGTATTCTGCTGCTTTTGGATTGGATGGTCTATATATATTTATTAAGGCCATTTTGTCTACTGTGTCATTTATAGCCAGTGTTTCCTTATTTATTTTCTGTCTGGATGATCTGTCTATTGATGTAAGTCAGTGTTAATGTTCCCTATTATTATGTGGTACTGTCAATTTCTCCCTTTATATCCCTTTATATCTGTTAGTATTTGCTTCATGTATTTAGATGCTCCTGTGTTGAGTGCACATATATTTACAGTTGTTATATCTTCTTGGATTAATCCCTTGATCATTATGTAGTGTCCTTGTTTGTCTCTTTTTTGTTGTTGTTTTTTCCATTCACATGGAATCATTTTTTTCTATCCTCTCATTTTCAGTTGTGTATGCCTTTAAATTTGAAGTGAGTCTTTTGTAGGCAGCATGTATATGTGTCTTTTTTTGTGTCTATTCAGCCATTCTATGTCTTTTGGTTGGAGCATTCAGTCCATTTACATTTAGAGAAATTATTGATAGGTATGTATTTATTGCCATTTTGCTAATGGTTTTGGGGTTGTTTTTGTAGTGCATTTGTGTTCATTACTTCTTTTGCTCTCTTCCCTTTGATTTGCTTGCTATCTTTAGTGTTATGTTTGGATTCCTTTCTCTTTTGTGTGTATGTGTATATTATAGATTTTTGATTTGTGGTTACCATGAGGTTTATATATAGCAATATAAATATATATATATAATTATTATACCTTGTTTATCCCTTAAGTCTGAATACAATTTAACAACACTGCATATTTACTCCCCATCCCCAAAACATTTAATGCTTTTGACATCATATTTTACATATTCTTGTTTTGTGTATTCCTTAACTACTTATTGTTGAAAAGGATGATTTTACTACTTTTGTATTTTCACCTTCTTAGTAACTTTATATGTGGTTGACCCACTACATTTACTGTATATTTTCCTTTACCAATGAGATTTTTCTTTTTGCAATTTTCATGTTTATAGGTGTAACCTTTTCTTTACCACTTAGGAAAGTCCCTCTCACATTTCTTGTAAAGCCGGTTTCATGGTGCTGAACTATTTTCGCTTTTGCTTGTCTGTAAAACTCTTCATCTCTCCTTTAAATCTGAATGGTAGCCTTGCTGGGTAGAGTATTCTTGGTTGTAGGTTTTCCCTTTCAATTTTAATTATATCATGCCACTCCCTTCTGGCCTGCAGAGTTTTTGCTAAAAGTTCAGCTGAGGGTCTTATGTGGGTTCCCTTGTATGTAACTAGTTGCTTTTCCTCTCTGCTTTTGATATTCTCTCTGTATATTTAATTTTTGCTATTTTATTTACTATGTGTCTTTGGTGTGGACCTCTTTAAGTTGATCCTAGTTGGGACTCTTTGTGCTTCATGGACCTGGATGTCTTTTTCCTTTCCTAAGTTAGGGAAGTTTTCAGCTATTACATCTTAAATATGTTTTCTGACCCCTCTTTTCATTCAAGGGCCCCTATAATGTGAATGTTAGTACACTTGATATTGTCCCAGAGCTCTCTTAAACTGCCCTCATTTTTTTTTATTCTTGTTTTCTTTTTTCTGTTCATCTTCAGTAATTTCCAATACTCTGTCCTCTGGCTCACTGATTCGTTCCTCTGGATCATTTTATCTACTGTTGATTCCTTCTAGTATATTTTTAATTTCAGTAATTGTATTCTTTAGCTCTGTTTGGTTCTTCTTTATATTTTCTAACTCTTTGTTAAAACTTCTAACTTCTCATACTGTTCATCCATTCTTTTGCCAAGTTTTTTGATCATCTTTGTGATCATTACCTTGCACTCTTTATCAGGTAGGTTGCCTATCAACTTTACACTTAATTCTTCTGGGGTTTTATCTGGTTCTTTTGTTTGGAAAATGTTCCACCGTCTCCTCATCTTGCCTAATTTTCTGTTTTTATTTCTATGTGTCTCATCAGTTGGTTATGTTTCCTTGGAGTGTGTTCTTATGTAGGAGACGTCCTATGCATCCCAGCACCATGCTCCCCTCTGATCACTAGAGCTACTTGCCCCCTATGCGGTCTGCATAGATTCTTCAGTTGTGGCGGGCTGACTACTCTGGGTGGTCTGGTAGGTGTGGCTGGCCCCTGGTCCAGTTGATTGCCAGATCCTGCCCTGTGTGGAGCTTGCTAGCCACTGGTTGGTGGGACCAGGTCACAATGTGCCTGACTGTTGAACCACATAGGGTCCTATGGCTTGTGCTGGCTCACTGGTGGGCAAGCCAGGTTCTGGGGTGTGTTGTGGGGTTGCAGTTTCCTAGGTTGGCCTGATGGTTAAAGCTCATTCCTGACTCAGCTGGCTGGGGTTCCAGGATGTCCCAAAGTGGGTACTGGTCCATTGGTAAGGGGTTTGGATCCCAGGGAAGCTGTCTGAGGAGTTTAAGGTATTTTAGAGCTGGTGTTGGCATGATAGTGGGCAGGGCCAGGGCCCAGTGTGTCCCAGGGTTAGCGCCAGCTCACTGGTGATGGAGCTGGGTCTGGGGTCTCTGGTTGTATGGCTTTAGGGGTACTTTCTGAAGCTCATGTCAGCCTGCTGGTGGGTGAGGCTGCATCCTAGGTCCACCTTCTGACAGGCCCAAAGTCTCCCAGAGATGAAATTGGCCACTGGTGGTCAGGGCCAGAGCCTGGAGAGTCCCACGGCTGGTGCCAGCCTGCTGGTGTTGGCTGGGTCCTGCCACAGCAGGCTACAGGGCTGCTGTGGTCCTTGGGCTGGTGTCTGCTCACTGGTGGGCAGGGCTGGGGCCCGCCCAGGGTCTCTGTATGTAGTGCATTGGGATACTAGGGTCTGGCACCCATGCACTGATGTTTGGGGCTGGGTCCTTGGCCCTCTGGTGGATGGAGCCATGTCCAGAGGTGACTTCAGGCTCTGGGGGTCTGAAGCCAGCCTGCTTGCTGGTGAGTGTGGTTGTGTCCCTGCCTGGCTAATTGCTTGGCCAAAGGGATCCCGGTACTGGTATCTACAGGCTGGTGGGATGGGCCAAGGCTGGGTCCCAAGGCTAGTAAGGTACAGGGAGGATTCCAAAATGGCAGCAGTGTCTGTGTCCCCAGGATGACATCCAGTTGCTTCCTGCTTCTCTGGGAAACTCTCCAAGATCAGGTGGGTCTGACCCAGGCTCCTTTCAAATTACTGCTTCTTCCCTGAGTCCCAGAGCATGTGAGATTTTGTGTACTTCCTTTAAGAGTGGAGTCCCTATTTCACACAGTCCTTTGGCTCTCGAGAAAGTAAACCCTGCTGGCCTTCAAAGCCAAACATCCTGGGGGCTTGTCTTCCTGGTGTAGGTCCCCTGGACTTAGGAGCTCAATGTGGGACTCAGACCCCTTACTCCTCAGGGAGAACCTCCAAAATTTTAATTATTCTCCCATTTGTGGGTCACCAACCTGAAGTTATATATCTTGACTATACCATGTGACTCTGCCCCTCTTACCCATCTCGTTTGGTTCCTTCTTTATAGCTTTAGCTGTAGAAGAGCTTTTCTAATAGATTCCAATCTTTCTCACCAATAATTACTCTTGAAGTAGTTGTAATTTTGGTGGGCCCATGAGAGGAGGTGACCCCAGGGTCTTCCTACTCCACCATCTTTCCAAGAGTCAGGATTGTACTTTTTAATAAAGGATTTGTACATAGGCGTTCTGCCTGGAGTTCTACTTTCTGGGGTACCCAGGTTAAGACACAATTACAAAGAGAATGTCTTCATGCTATTACTATCCATATGAAGACATTCTTAAACTGTTCTGTTACTACTGGCAGATCTTAATAAGCTAGAAGTTGACATAGTCTCCAGTCACCCCTCTCTGGCTACTTGGAGAATGGTGGGAAATAAGTAGAGGAGCATGAGAAAAAATATCAAGGTAAAATCTGACGCTGGCATAATCTTTCCTTAGTTGGCATCACCTTTCAGGTGTAGCCACCACTGTGTGTATATTTTCTTCAATCCTTTTTTCTTTCTTATCTCGTTTTCATAAAACAAACAAAAAATAAGCTAAAACTAAAATGCTTTTGTTAAGACATAGTAACATCTTCCTCAATGTCTTAGGATATCACAAAACCACAGATCCTCAGGTCACTATATTTGGCTTCCTTTCTTGCTGATGCCTAAAGGACATGGAAAATATTTGAGGATTAAAAATACTCAGCCAGGGCTTCCCTGGTGGTGCAGTGGTTGGGGGTCCGCCTGCCAATGCAGGGGACGTGGGTTCGTGTCCCGGTCCGGGGGGATTCCACGTGCTGCGGAGCGGCTGGGCCTGTGGGCCATGGCCGCTGGGCCTGCGCGTCTGGAGCCTGTGCTTTGCAATGGGACAGGCTGCGGTGGTGAGAGGCCCGCGTACCGCAAAAAACCACAAAAAAAACAAAAAAAACTCAGCCAACTACATATGACAATTGAGCCCAAATGCCAGTCTCCAGAAGCAGCAAACATAATGGTGTGGTGTCACGAAGATTAGAGACAAACCTCCATCTTCATTAGAATCAGCCAAACTAAAACTCTGAGAATAGATTACAGTTCAGTAGCAACACCCTAAAAATATTGGAAGCTTCCTGCATGCTGGGACTGGAGTCATCAAAATCTGTTTGTCCTCTAAACTCTATTTCACTGACTTGCTAAGTTTCTTGAAATTCTCTGGGGTTGCTTCTTCAGTTTAATACAGATCTGCAGAAGACCTTGTTAAAATTGCAATGTGTTATCTTGTAGTGCTCAAACCTTAATCCAGACCCACTTGTTGATCATATTAGAATAGATTTGTTTACCAGTTTATGAGAGAACTTAACTCTAAAGAAATAGTATACAGGGAAAGAAAATTTTCTGGGAAAAAGATTTGATAAAGATTCCAGAAAATCTGGAAAGTGAGATGGCAGTGAGTATATTAGAATAGGCTAGATTGGTGTAACAGATAGACCCCCAAAGCTTAGCAGCATCAGAACAAAGAGATTCCTTGCTTACAAAATAGTTCACATTGCTCTACAGTCTTCCAGGGTCCTGGGCTAACAGTGGCAATGACAGCTTTACCCTGTGGCTTCAGAGGTTAACCCTGAGGGTTGCATCCCAATTGGGCAGAAAAGGAAAATAGCAGAGGGAAACACACTTGGGAGGGTCATGATCCAGGTTTTAAGTTATACTACTTCCTACCCTCACTGGGCAGAAGCTAATCACATGGCTCCACCCAACCTCAGGGAGGCTGGACATTGTGGTCTAGCCGAGCGCTCAGGACGTTGAGGAAAATAGGTTTTGGTGAACAGTTAACAACCTACAAGGAGACAGGCCTGAGTGGGGATTGGTTTCCAAGGTTAGGTGTTTTTGAGGTAACTAGAGTAACCTGGGGAAATTGGATGGAAAGTATGGAAGTTGAATATTAGCTATCTATTGTTCTGTAACAAATTACTACAAAACGTAAAGCCTCAAAACAATCGTAAAATTTGTTTATTGTTTCTGTGGATCAGGAATTCTGGCCCCACTTGGCTAAGTAGTTCTGGGTTAAGGTTTCCCATGAGGTTCATTCAGAAGTTTATTGGGGCCATAGTCATCTGCAGGCTCAGCTGGGATTGGAGGATCCACTTCCAAGGTGGCTCACCCGCATGGCTGCCAAGATGGTGCTGGCTGTTGGTGGGAGGATTCAGTTCCTCTTCACAGGAGCCTCTCCATAGGGCTCATTGATTGTCTTCATGATACCATCACAGGCTTCCTCCAGAAAGAATGAGCTAAAAGAACATTACCTTTCATGACCTAGCCTAGGAAGTCACCTCTGCCATATTCTTTTGGTCACACAGACCACTCACGATTCAATATGGGAGGATATGCATAAAAGCACGGATATTGGGAGGTAAAGATCTTAGGGGGCAATGTTGGAGGCTGGCAAATATCAGCTTGAAATAATCCACAGTCAACTAGCCTATCCATTAATTAGCACCTCATTGATGAACTGTATATATTAGCTGCACACACTAAAAGCAGACTAAGTCAATCTGATTCATAGCTTGTATATTCACATTTCTTTGGTATCAATCACTTGACACCTGAAACAAATCCCGTAACAGTCTTTGAAGTAAGCATCAGGAAAGGTTTACCTTGCTCTCTGTTTTAAGTTCTCATTCTCACTCTCCAACGAACTTACTACACCATCATAGCTCTCCTACGTGTCCCTAACCACTTACCCAGAAACATACTTCTTAGATTCTAATCTGGAAGCCTCATATTTGTAATGCCCAGGATTCTTTCTCCTGTAATCCCCATATATCATTAAGAACTTAAACTAAGAAATGAAGGAAATAGAGAGCAAGTCTTGTCTTTCTGTTTTCTCCCTGGAGTTTTATTATGAAAAATCTGGACTTTCTAAGAGGAAAACTGACACCTGAGAAGCTGGTTTACCCTGACTGTGGTCAGGTGTTGGATTTTCTAACAATCTGGCTTTGTTGTGTTTAGTGTTGGTTATACCCCTTGCATGTAGAGTGATTAACTAGGAATAAATAAGATCCACCATTGGCATGGTGCCCAGTGACAGTAACTCAATCTAGTACCATATAGGATATATCCAGTCACAAACAAGCTCAAAAACAGTCTGCCAAGAACAAAAATACACTTTATGCATCTCAAAATGCTAATTTGTAGCTGATAACCTGAACTTTCTGAATCTCTGGATGCACTGAAACTTTTTTTTTATCTCTGGACCTACATATGGGGAGGTGGTTTAAAACCAGTGGTACCTGGATACATTAATGAAGCAGGAAGAATTTTATCCTCTTTCCACCAACTGAGCCACCTTAGCAAGATAATGTTTCCCAGAATTCAGTAAATTGAAGCTATGAAAGCATAACTCTGTGTAAACAAAAGAGTAATCCATAAACAAAGCATGGACAATAGGAGAAACCGCTATGACATGAAACCTGACAGGCTTAGCTGCCAGGCAGGCCACTGAGGCCTTTGGGAGATTGCCTTTTCTGCCCCTTTCTGGACATGGATGTGGACATGAATGTCTGTGGGTAGCATCTCCTGAGTCTTTCAGACACTTGGTGGTGGCCATTTATTATCGTTGCCCTAATACCATTTTCACAGTGGAAAATACTCTCGGTGTTATTTATATTGCTTGGGTAGAAAAAAGGGAATATTTCTGAAACTATAAGTGATGACCACACAACGTGACAGTGATGAATGTGTAGTGCAGAAAGGGATGCTTCTCTCAGAGGCCTCTGCGCCTGAACTTCAGAAAATGGAAACCGCCTAAAGAGAAATTCAGATTGTCATCTTTTTTTTTTTTTTTGCTGATAAGAAGAAAAATATTATCAAATCTGGATCAAATTAAAGTTGTTGTGTCTTCAAAGAAAACACTGAGTCAAAATACTTAGGTTTCCCTTTTGAGTTTAGGATTATTTGCTAAGAATAATGTCTCCATCATAACCTTTCCTTCAAGGATAAAAATGATGTTTCCTGAAAGCTACAAGGTCTTTTCTTTGGTGCTTACCTCCAGCATGATTTACTTTTCCGGTCATTTCTAATTGAATAGAACTCACATAAATATTTCTTTAGAATTTCCTAGTGTTGTTCATATGTAAATATATGTAAATTTGATTTATATGCTCTCGAAAATGTATTTAGCAGATGGTAAAGGAAACCAAATTTTAAGACATTAGATTCCTCCTGAAACTAAAAATTAAGATTTACATTTCCTTGACAAACTGGACTATAGCAATGTTTAACTGTTTAACTATTACCATTGTATAATTTCAGCAATTTCTTTAGGAGTATATTTGGAAAATGGCAGGGTAGACAATAGTAAATGTAAATTTGATACCCTCCCTTGAAAGTTTTTTTTTTTTACCCCAACATTTAGCCACCAGCATACTGTAAATTGGTTTAAAAACACTTCTTTGGAATAAGGTAAATCCTTATTCCAAAGTTTTGGAATTTTGTGATTGATTAATTGCAGGATGTCTGATTCCTTCTAGTCCTTGACTATTAAGACAAAAGAATGGGAGTAGTTTCCTTGATGTACTCAGGATAAAGTTTCGAAACAAAGAGCAACAGAATCTGTCAGAAACAATCCGCTCTCTTATCTCTGTAGACTGTAAAAGATACCTGAATCAAACTTATGATGTCTAAATCACAGAAAGAACCCCTGTACTTTTCCAAACGTGCTACCCTATCTCTCAATTTTCTCATCTTTTCCTTTGCACATGTAACTCTTCCCTTGCCTAGAACACAGAGGCTCTGCTGGTTTCCATGGTTAGCCACTGCTGGTCCTATCAAACTAGATGGTATCTCCCCTGAGTGGTTTATACACTTGCACACCACTTAGCATATGTCTCCATGACAGTAATTATCCTTTGGGGTTTTCTTTGTTTTCATGGTCTTCCCCACAAGACTGAAAGATCACTGAGGGCAGGAATTGTCAGCAGAGAATTTTGAGTGCCCAAGCTCAACTCAGCACAGCAGGTAGCATGTAATCAATACCACTGGATGAAGAAATAAATAGACACATTTTATATTCTCCAAGTGTGCTTTATTAGGTTACCCCTGTTCAAGAAAAAAGACCATATTTTGGAATTTTATAAGAGTTTCTTCATATATTTTTTTCTTTCTTCCAGTTTTATTGAGATGTAATTGACATATAGCACTCTATATAAGTTTAAGGTGTACAGAATAATAATTTGACTTACAAATATCATGAAATAATTACCACAATAAGTTTACTGAATGTCCATCATCTCATATAGATAAAAAATTAAAGAAATAGAAAAATTTTTTTTCCTTGTGTTGAGAACTCTTAGGATTTAACCTCTTAACAATTTTCATATATAACATACAGCAGTGTTAATTACATTTATCATGTTGTATATTATATTCCAAGTATTTATTTCTCTTATAACTGGAAGTTTGTAACTTTTGACTACTTTCATCAAATTCCCCATCTCCCCACCCCCTTCCTCTGGTAACCGGAAAGCTGATCTCTTTTTCGATGAGTTTGTTTTTTGGTTTTGTAGTATAATCGACAGCATTATGTTAGTTCCTGGTGCAGAACAGAGTGATTTTAAATTTCTATACATTTCAAAATGATCACCACAGTAAGTCTAGTTACCATCTGTCAGCATACCAAGATATTACATAATTATTGACTAAATTTCCCACACTGAACATTTCACCTGTGAGTAATTTATTTTGTAACTGGAAGTTTAAAACTCAAAATCTCCCTCACCTACTTTTCTTCTCCCTTTAAACCCCCTCCCCTCTGGCAACCACTTGTTTGTTCTCTGTATCTATAACTCTGTTTTTGTTTTGTTATGTTTATTCATTTGTTTTGTTTTCCAGATTACACATATAAGTGAAATCATATGGTATTTGTCTATCTCTCTCTGATTTATTTCACTTAGCATAACACCCTCTAGGTCGATCCATGTCATTGCAAATGGCAAGATTTCATTCCTTTATATGACTGAGTAGTATTCCATTGTATATGTGTACCACATCTTTATCCATTCATTTGTTGATGGGCACTTATGTCAGTTCCATACCTTGGCTATTGTAAATAATGCTGCAGTGAACACAGGGGTGCATATATGTTTTCTAATTAATGTTTTCATTTTCTTCAGATAAATACCCAAGAGTGGAACTGCTGGATCATATTGTAGTTCTATCTTTAGTTTTTTGAGGAAGCTCCATACTGTTTTCCATAGAGACTGTACCAATTTATATTCCTACCAACAAGGTACAGGTGTTCCCTTTTCCATACATCCTCACCAACATTTGTTATTTGTTGTCTTTTTGATGATAGCCATTCTGACAGGTGTGAGGTAATATCTCATTGTGATTTGGTTTGCATTTCCCTGATGATTAGTGATGTTGAACATCTTTTCATGTGCCTGTTGATCATCTGTTTGTCTTCTTTGGAAAAATATCTATTCAGGATCTCTGCCCATTTAAAAATTTTTTAATCAGGTTGGTTTTTTTGTTGTTGTTGAGTTGTATGAGTTCTTTATATATTTTGGATATTGACACTTCATTGCATTTATTGTTGACAAATATCTTGTCCCATTCAGTAAGCAGCCTTTCCATTTTGTTTATGGTTTCCTTCATGGTGCAAAACTTTTAAGTTTGATATAGACCCTTTCTTTATTTTGCTTTTGTTTCCCTTGTACCCAAGGAGACTTATAAAAAATGTTGGTAAGACCAGTATCAAAGAACATACTGACTATGTTTTCTTCTATAAGTTTTATGGTTTAAGGTCTTGCATTTAAGTCTAAGCCATTTTGAGTTTACTTTTGTATATGGTGTGAGAAACTAATCCAATTTGATTCTTTTGCATGTAGCAGTCCAGCTGTCCAATACCATTCATCGAAGAGGCTGTTTGTTTTTTGCCTCCTTTGTCCTAGATTATTTGCCCATATAAGTGTGGATTCATTTCTGGGCTCTATTCTGTTCCATTGATCTATGTGTCTGTTTTTGTGCCAGTACCATACACACTGTTTTCATTACTGTAGCTTTGTAGTATTGTCTGAAGTCAGGAAGCATGATTCCTCCAGCTGTGTTCCTCTTTCTCAAGGTTGTTTTTGCTATTCGGGTTCTTTTGGTTTTCCATGCAAAATTTTAAATTATTCGTTCTAGTCCTATGAAAAATGCCATTGGAATTTTGATAGGGATTGCATTGGATCTATAGATTGCCTTGGGTAGTATCGTCATTTTAACAATGTTAATTCTTCTAATCCATGAGCATGGTATGTCTTTCCATTTGTTTATGTCATCTTCAACTTCTTTCACCTATGTCTTACAGTTTTCTAAGTACAGGTTTTCCCTCCTTAGATTTATTCCTAGATATTTACTCTTTTTGATACAATTATAAATGGGATTGTTTTCTTAATTTCTCTTTCTGATAGTATGTTGTTAGTGTATAGAAATTCAACAGATTTCTGTATATTAATTTTGTATCCAGCAACTTTACCAAATTCATTGATGAGTTCTACTATTATTTTTGGTGGTGTCTTAAGGATTTTCTATGTACAGTATCACGTCATTTGCAAAGAGTGACAGTTTTACTTCTTCCTTTCCAATTTGGTTTCCTTTTATTTCTTTTCCTTGTCTGATTGCTGTGGCTAGGACTTCCAATAATATGTTAAATAAAAGTGGTACGAGTGGACATCCCTGTCTTGTTCCTGATCTTAGGGGAAATGCTTTAAAATTTTCACTGTTGAGAATGATGTTAGCTGTGGGCTTGTCATATATAATCTTTATTATGTTATGATATGTTCCCTCTATACCCACTTTGGACAGTTTTAATCATAAGTGGATGTTGAATTTTGTCAAAAGCTTTTTCTGCCTCTACTGAGATGATCATATGACTTTTATCTTCAATGTGTTCATGTGGAGTATCACATTGCTCAACTTGTAGATGTTGAACCATCCTTGCTTCTCCAGGGTAAATCCCACTTGATCATGGTGTATGATCCTGTTAATGTACTGTTGAATTCAATTTGCTAATATTTTGTTGAGGATTATTTTATCTAAATTCATTAGTGATATTGGCCTATAATTTTCTTTTTTTATGATATCTTTGTCTGATTTTGGTATCAGAGTCATGCTTGCCACATCAACTGAGATTGGAAGTATTCTTTCCTCTGCAATTTTTGGGAATAGTTTCAGAATGATAGGTGTTAACTCTTCTCTAAATGTTTGATAGAATTTACCTGTGAAGCCATCTGGTCCTGGACTTTTGTTTCTTGGGAGTTGGTTTGTTTGTTTTTGTTGTTGTTAACTAATCAATTTCATTACTAGTAATTGGTCTGTTCATATTTTCTGTTTCTTCCTGATTCAGTCTTGGGAGATTGTACATTTCTAACTATTTAACTATTTGTCCATTTCTTCAAGGATATATGTTTTATTGACGTATAACTGTTCATAGTAATAGCTTATGATCCTTTATATTTCTGTGGTGTCAATTCTTAACTTCTTTTTCATTTCTGGTTTTATTTATCTTTTATTTTTTCCTTGATGAGTCTGGTTAAATTTTATGAATTTTGTATATCTGTTCAAAGAACCAGCTCTTAGTTTCGTTGCTCTTTTTTTTTTCATTGCTGTTTTTTAGGTGGTTTTTTTTTTTTTTTTTTTTTTTTTTTTTTTTTTTTATTTCTTTTTTTTTGGGGGTTTTTTTTTTTTTTTTTTTTTTAGTTTCTCTATTTATTTATGTGCTCTGATCTTTATTATTTCTTTCCTTCTACTAATTTTAGGTCTTGTTTGTTATTCTGTTTCTAGTTCTTTTAGGTGCGAAGTCGGGTTTTTAGTTTAATTTTTTCTTGTTTCCTTAGGTAGACTTGTATTACAATGAACTTTCCTCTTAGAACTGCTTTTGCTGTGTCCCATGGATTTCGGATAGTTGTGTTTCATTTTCATTTGTCTCCAGGTATTCCTTGATTATTTTTATATTTCTTCAGTAACCCATTGATTGTTTAGTAGCACATTGTTTACCCTCCATGTGTTTCTTTGCTGTATTTTTTTTCCTTTTAGTTTGTTTCTACTCTCATAGCACTATAGTTGGAAAAGATGCTTGATATGACTTGTCTTCTGATCTTTTTAAGTATTTATCTTTTAACAACTTTATTGCAGTATAATTGCTTTACAATGGTGTGTTAGTTTCGGCTTTATAACAAACTGAATCAGCTATACATATACATATACCCCCATATCTCCTCCCTTTTGCATGTCCCTCCCACCCACCCTCCTTATCCCACCCCTCTGGGTGGTCACAAAGCACCAAGCTGATCTCCCTGTGCTATGCAGCTGCTTCCCACTAGTTATCTATTTTACATTTGGTAGTATATATAAGTCCATGCCACTCTCTCAATTCATCCCAGCTTACCCTTCCACCTCCCTGTATCCTCAAGTCCATTCCTTATGTCTGCATCCTTTTTCCTGTCCTGCCCATAGGTTCTTCAGAACTTTCTTTTTTTTTCTTAGATTCCATGTATATGTGTTAGCATACGGTATTTCGTTTTCTCTTTCTGACATACTTCACTCCGTATGACAGACTCTAGGTCCATCCACCTCACTACAAATTACTCAGTTTTGTTTCTTTTTATGGCGGAGTAATGTTCCATTATATATATGTGCCATGTCTACTTTATCCATTCATCTGTTGATGGACACTTAGGTTGCTTCCATGTCCTGGCTACTGTAAATAGAGCTGCAATGAACATTATGGTACATGACTTTTTTTTTTTTTGCCGGTACGTGGGCCTCTCTCTGTTGTGGTCTCTCCCATTGTGGAGCACAGGCTCCGGACGCGCAGGCTCAGCGGCCATGGCTCACGGGCCTAGCCACTCTGCAGTATGTGGGCTCTTACTGGACTGGGACACAAACCTGTGTCCCTTGCATCGGCAGGCAGACACATGACTTTTTGAATTATGGTTTTCTCAGGGTATATGACAAGTAGTGGGATTGTTGTGTCTTATGGTAGTTCTCCATAGTGGTTGTATCAATTTACATTCCCGCCATAGTGCAGGAGGATTCCCTTTTCGATGCACCCTCTCCAGCATTTATAGTTTGTAGATTTTTTGATGATGGCCATTCTGACTGGTGGGAGGTGAAACCTCACTGTGCTTTTGAATTGCATTTCTCTAATGATTAGTGACGTTGAGTATCTTTTCATGTATTTGTTGGCTTCTTGCATATCTTCTTTGGAGAAATGTCTATTTAGGTCTTCCACTCATTTCTGTTTGTTTTTTTGATATTGAGCTGCATGAGCAGCTTGTATATTTTGGAGATTAATCCTTTGTCAGTTGCTTCATCTGCAAATATTTTCTCCCATTCTAAGGGTTGTCGTTTCCTCTTGTTTATAGTTTCCTTTACTGGGCAAAATCTTTTGCTGTGCAAAAGCATTTACGTTTCATTATGTCCCATTTGTTTATTTTTATTTCCATTTCTCTAGGAGGTGGATCAAAAGGATCTTGCTGTGATTCATGTCATAGAGTGTTCTGCCTATGTTTTCCTCTAAGAGTTTTATAGTGTCTGGCCTTACTTTTAGGTCTTTAATCCATTTTGAGTTTACTTTTGTGTATGGTGTTAAGGAGTGTTCTAATATCATTCTTTTACATGTAACTGTCCGGTTTTCCCAGCACCACTTATGGAAGAGGCTGTCTTCTCCATTGTATATTCTTGCCTCCTTTATCACATTAAGGTGACCATATGTGAATGGGTTTATCTCTGGGCTTTCAATCCAGTTCCATAGATCTATATTTCTGTTTTTGTATCAGTACCATACTGTCTTGATTACTGTAGCTTTGTAGTACAGTCTGAAGTCTGGAAGCCTGATTCCTCTAGCTCCGTTTTTCTTTCACAAGATTGCTTTGGCTATTCGGGGTCTTTTGTTTTTCCATACAAATTGTAAAATTTTTAGTTCTAGTTCTATGAAAAATGCCATTGGTAGTTTGATAGGGATTGCACTGAATCTGTATATTGCTTTGAATAATATAGTCTTTTTCACAATGTTGATTCTTCTAATCCAAGCACATGGTATATCTCTCCATCTGTTTGTATCATTAATTTCTTTCATCAGTTTCTTATAGTTTTCTGCATACAGGTCTTTTGTCTCCTTAGGTAGGTTTATTCCTAGGTATTTAGTTTATCAATTTTGTTTATCTTCTCAGAGAACCACCTTTTAGTTTTATTGATCTTTGCTATTGTTTCCTTCATTTCTTTTTCATTTATTTCTGATCTGATCTTTGTATTTCATTCCTTCTGCTAACTTTCGGGGGGGGGTTGTTCCTCTTTCTCTAATTGCTTTACGTGTAAGTTTAGGTTGTTTATTTGAGATATTTCTTGAAGTACAATTGTATTGCTATAAATTTCCCTCTTAGAACTGCTTTTGGTACATTCCATAGGTTTGGGGTTGTACTGTTTTCATTGTCATTTGTTTCTAGGTATTTTTTGATTTCCTCTTTGATTTCTTCAGTGATCTCTTGGTTATTAAGTAGTGTATTGTTTAGCCTTCATGTGTTTGTATGTTTTATAGTTTTCTTCCTGTAATTGATATCTGGGCTCATAGCATTGTAGTCAGAAAAAATACTTGATGCAATCTCATTTTCTTACATTTACCAAGGCTTGATTTGTGACCCAAGATGTGATCTATCCTGGAGAATGTTCTATGAGCACTTGAGAAGAAAGTGTATTCTGCTGTTTTTGGATGGAATGTCCTATAAGCATCAATTAAGTCTACCTTGTTTAATGTATCATTTAAAGCTTGTGTTCCCTTATTAATATTCATTTTGGATGATCTGTCCATTGGTGAAAGTGGGGTGTTAAATTTCTCTACTATGATTCTGTTACTGTCGATTTCTCCTTTTATGGCTATTAGATTTTGCCTTATGTATTGAGGTGCTCCTATGTGGGTGCATAAATATTTACAATTGTTATATCTTCTTCTTGGATTAATTTCTTGATCATAATGTAGTGTACTTCTTTGTTTCTTGTAATAGTCTTTATTTTAACGTCTATTTTGTCTGATATGAGAATTGCTATTCCAGCTTTCTTTTGATTTCTATTTGCATGGAATATCTTTTTCCATCCCCTCACTTTAAGTCTGTATGTGTCCCTAGGTCTGAAGTGGGTCTCTTGTAGACAGTACATATACAGGTCTTGTTTTTGTATCCATTCAGCCAGTCTGTGTCTTTTGGTTGGAGCATTTAATCCATTTACATTTAAGGTAATTATAGATATGTATGTTCCTATTACCATTTTCTTCATTGTTTTGAGTTTGTTATTGTAGGTCTTTTCCTTCTCTTGTGTTTCCTGCTTAGAGAAGTTCTTTTAGCATTTGTTGTAAAGCTGGTTTAGTGGTGCAGAATTCTCTTAGCTTTTGGTTGTCTGTAAAGGTTTTAATTCCTCTGTCGAATCTGAATGAGGTCCTTTCTGGGTAATCTTGGTGGTAGGTTTTTCCCTTTCATCATTTTAAATATGTCTTGCCACTCCCTTCTGGCTTGCAGAGTTTCTGCTGAAAGATCAGCTGTTAACCTTATGGGGATTCCCTTGTATGTTATTTGTTGTTTTTCCCTTGCTGCTCTTAATAATTTTTTTTGGTAGTTAATTTTTGATAGTTTGATTAATATGCATCTTGGTGTGTTTCTCCTTGGATTTATCCTGTATGGGACTGTCTGCACTTCCTGGACTTGCTTAACTATTTCCTTTCCCATATTGGGGAAGTTTTCAACTGTACTCTCTTCAAATATCTTCTCAGACTCTTTCATTTTCCTCTTCTTCTTCTGGGACCCCTATAACTAGAATGTTGTTGCATTTAATGTCCCAGAGGTCTCTGAAACTGTCCTCAGTTTTCTTTTCATTCTTTTTTCTCTATTCTGCTCTGCAGTAGTTATTTCCACTATTTTATTTTCCAGGTCACTTATCTGTTCTTCTGCCTCCATTAATCTGCCTTTGATTCCTTCTAGAGAATTTTTAATTTCATTTATTGTGCTGTTCATCATTGTTTGTTTGCTCTTTAGTTCTTCTAGTTCCCTGTTAAACGTTTCTGTTATTTTCTCCATTCTATTTCTAAGATTTTGGATCATCTTTACTATCATTACTCTGAATTCTTTTTCAGGTAGACTGCCTATTTCCTCTTCATTTGTTTGGTCTGGTGGGCTATTACCTTGCTCCTTCATCTGCTGCATACTTCTCTATCCTCACATTTTTTTTTACCTTACTGTGTTTGGGGTCTCCTTTTTGCAGGCTGCAGTTTGTAGTTCCCATTGTTTTTGGTGTCTGCTGCCAGTGGATGAGGTTTGTTCATTGGCTTGTGTAGGCTTCCTGCTGGAGGGGACTGGTACGTGTGTTCTGGTGGGTGGGGCTGGATCTTGTCTTTCTGGTGGGCAGGGCCACGTCCAGTGGTGTGTTTTGGTGTGTCTGTGAACTTAGTATGATTTTAGACAGACTCTCTGCTAATGGGTTTAGTTGTGTTCCTGTCTTGCTAGTTGTTTGGCATGGGGCGTCCAGCACTGGAGCTTGCTGGCCGTTGGGTGGAGCTGGGTCTTAGCATTGAGGTGGAGATCTCCGGGAGAGCTTTCTCTGATTGATATTACGTGGGGTCAGGAGGTCTCTGGTGGTCCAATGTCCTGAACTCGACTCTCCCACCTTAGAGGCTCAGGCCCAACACCCACGTGGAGCACCAAGACCCTGTCAGCCACAGGTCTCAGAAGAAAAGGGAGAAAAAAAGAAAGAAAAAATAATAATAAATAAATTATTAAAGTAAAAAAATTAAAAGAAAAAAAAGAAGAGAGAGCAACCAAAGCAATAAACAAATCCACCAATGATACCAAGTGCTAAAAACTAAACTAAGATAAATATAAAAATCAGAAACAAATCAGTCTCAGACAGCAAACTCCAAGACTACAGTTGCTCCCAAAGTCTACCACCTCAATTTTGGGATGATTTGTTGTCTATTCAGGTATTCCACAGATGCAGGGTACATCAAGTTGATGGTGGGAATTTAATCCGCTGCTCCTGAGGCTGCATGGAGAAATTTCCCTTTCTCTTGTTTGTTCACACAGCTCCTGGAGTTCAGCTTTGCTTTTGGCCCCACCTTTCTGTGTAGGTACACCTCAGACATTTGTTCCCACCCAGACGGGAGGGGGTTAAAGCAGCGGCTGATTAGTGGGCTCTTGCTCATTCAGGCTTGGGGGACGGAGGGGATACAGTAGTTATAATTGGAATGTGGGGTTAGCCTGTGGCTGCAGAGGCTGGGGTGACATTACAACAGCCTGAGGCATACCCTGTGTTCTCCTGGGGAACTTGTCCCTGGATCACAGGACCCTGGGAGTGGAGGGCTGCACAGGCTCCCGGGGGGTTGTGGATAGTGACCTGTGCTTGCACACAGGACTCTTGGTGTCTGCAGCAGCAACCTTAGCATTTCATGTCCATCTCTGGGGTCTGTGCTGGTAGCTGTGACTCGCACCTATCTCTGGGGCTCGTTTAGGTGGTGTTCTGCCTTCTGTGGGCAGGCAGGGAAGGAATCCCCTCTCTTCGAGCACCCCGAAACAATGGTCTCTTGTCTGTTAGGCAGGTCCAGACTTTTTCCCGGACTCCCTCCTGGCTAGCTGTGGCACACTAGCCCCCTTCAGGCTGTGTTCACACACCCAACCCCAGTCCTCTCCCTGGGATCTGACCTCCGAAGCCCGAGCCTCAGCTCTCAGCCCCCGCCCACCCCAGTGGGTGAGCAGACAAGCCTCTCAGGCTGGTGAGTGCTGGTTGTCACCAATCCTCTGTCGGGAAATCTCTGCGCTTTGCCCTCTGCACCCCTGTTGCTGAACTCTCCTCCGTGGCTCCGAAGCTTCCCCGCCGTCTCTGCCAGTGAAGGGGCTTCCTAGTGTGTGGAGACTTTTCCTCCTTCACAGCTCCCTCCCAGAGATGCAGGTCCTGTCCCTATTCTTTTGTCTCTGTTTTTTCTTTTTTCTTTTGCCCTACCTAGGTACATGGGGATTTTCTTGCCTTTTGGGAAGTCTGAGGTCTTCTGCCAGCATTCAGTAGGTGTTCTGTAGCAGTTGTTCCACATGTAGATGTATGTATGTATGTATTTATTTATTTATTTTGTGGTACACGGGCCTCTCACCGTTGCTGCCTCTCCCGTTGCGGAGCACAGGCTCCGGACACGCAGGCTCAGCAGCCATGACTCACGGGCCCAGCCGCTCTGCGGCATGTGGCATCCTCCTGGACCGGGGCACGAACCCATGTCCCCTGCATGGGCAGGCGGACTCTCAACCACTGCGCCACCAGAGAAGCCCATGTAGATGTATTTTTGATGTATTTGTGGGGAGAAATGTGATCTTCACGTCTTATTCCTCTGCCATCTTGAAGTTTTCCCCCTGGAATTATTTTGCAGGCTGCTACCTGCAAGCTCCAGTTATTCAATTTAATAATCAATTAAGGTCACAGGGCTTGGAAAGGAAACTGACAAGAGAAAAATGGGAATAGATCATTTAAAGTTGACTTTTTTCATAAAAATCATGGTAGTTCTGGGAAGTGAAGAAATGACTTTTTAAAAAATAACATGGTATCTTTAAAAGAGAGCAGAGGGCTCAAGGGAAAAACTAAGGAAAATAACTTTAAAAGAATAGATGTTCAAAATATTTGTTTATTTTGTTATATAAACAGTTAAAAAATTCTTCAGAAAATATAAACTTGTACCTAGAATTTCATTAAAACCACAACACTAATAGACTATAGGTATTTGAAGTGAATTTGTGCTTAGATTAGATTGAGATGCATAGAGTCATTTATAAACACTTTAATTTGTAGAAATGAACACATATTACCTAAGATTTTTCTAGTTGAACCATACTCTTGAGGAATGACAAAGTTAGGATCCATTTTACTTCATTAAGAAAAACAAGCTTCTACTTCATATCTTTCTTTTGAAAGCTACCTGCTGTCAGCCATATCCTTGTGTAGGCAAAAATTTCTTATTTGTAAAATTCAGGCTTTCCATAAATTTAACCAAAAAGGAATAAAATAATTATATCACATTGTTTATTTGATTCATTAAAAATATGGATAGCCAGAAAGATGGCTAGTCAGACAGATTATTATACTGGCTGAATCCTTAAGGAATGTAAGATTAAGAACATGACCAGAAAGCACTAGGGAGGTATATACCAGAGAGCAGGAGACGGTTAAAGGAAAAGAGAATATACTGCATTGTTGGGCTCAGAATGGAAAGGGCTGGCTTTTTACAGGCTATTCCATTGCTAGAAAGCTCTTGCAGCAAAGGAAACTTAAAAATGTATTACCCAATACAACCTGCATCTTGAAGAAAGTGATTAATGCAATTTGGTGAGTCTATAACAGAGCCATAATATAGTGTTGAAAGGGGCCTGCTGAGGCAAGATGTAGTGTTGAAAATGTGCTGTTTCTTAGTAGTAATAGAGGTTACCAAAGTGAGCCTTAAAAAAAGTAGTCCTGGCCAGTGATTAAGCTAACATTAACACCTTTTCCTACTTGCAAAGACTCCAATTTTCCCCAAGAGCCTCTGGTTCTTTAAGCTTTTTCTTCTTGTTTTTTTTGCTTGGTTTGGATATTTCATTTTCTGCTAGGATTTTGGAGACAAGGATGAAGGAGGGAAGAAAATCTTGCGGGAAACAGAGGCAGGAAGTTGGATTTTTTTCTTTCAGTAATCATTTCTCCTTCTTCTTTAAACTGGAAATATCCTGTATATCATATCTTATCATGTGTCGTATTTCAGGATAGGGCAGACATGGCACAGTTAATGTCTGTAGAATGGGGCAGACTAGGAGGAAAAGGACTTTGGAATTAGACTGCCCATTTGGGACATGCGGTTCTGGAGGAGAACTCTGCTGCATGTGTAGGTAACGAGTTAGCCTGGCCAGTGGAGCAGGTTTCCAAAAGTTTAGGCAACAAATAGGTGGTAATTCCAGTAAGAAGTTGGTGTTGGAGGGGGCATTCAGTATGAAGCCTGTTGGAAGCTTGGTAAAAATGAGACAATGGGAAATCCTGAATGCCAGTTTGGAAACTCATATGGTAGATGGTGGGAAGCCTCTTAGTAGGGAGTGGCAGTGTCCCAGACACTGGCCTGAGGATGAAGAACATGACTCAAGCCCATGGTAGAGAAACTTGCATGAAATGACCCTTGCCCCGAGGGATTTTATTTTCCTGGCACTGATAAGATTCCTGTTTGGATAGTGGCTGAGTTGTTAACAGAGAAGAAGAACAAGGAAATGCACGAATTGTGGATTCTTCCAAAGTAGGTAGCAAAAACAGCAGTCGCAGGTTGACACTGCAAACTCTCATCTCTAACGTAACAGCACACAATTCCCTTGACAAGAGACAAAGCAACTGCTAGGTTTAATGTGTCTTTACATGAGCAAATGATCTCGCATAGTAATACTGCACCGTGCTGACAATCCTTATGAATACAGCAGTGTAACGCCACAGTTAGCTAACAACAGAGCTGCCTGCCCAGATAGAAGGTTTGGAAGTACATGGGAGGCATATATTCAGCTCAAGGTAATTCTGGGAAAATGTGGAAAGGCTGACATCTGGACTGTCATGCAAAGCAGATACATTTTGAAGCATAGGAGAAATACCATCTGAGAGGTCCTAGTGAGGCTTCCAAATTGTCATCAAGAGCTTGTTAAATTTTCATAATTTTAATGTGGAAGCAAAAAAGATTGCTTTAGAGAAGTAGTGGGAGGGACCAGTACTTGAGATGGATACATTTATTCATTTACTGAATATTTCTTGACTACTTTCTGTAGTCCAAGTACTGTGCTAGGTGGCAGAGATATGGACATGAATAAGACAGTCCCTGACCACAAGAGAGTTATTATCTAAATTTGGAGGGGGAAATAAGCCAACAATTACAGTGTGCTGTGGCAATAAGTAGGAATGAAGTAAAGTTTGCTATGGGAGCTGAGTTAAAGAGCATCTAACTCTGTATGCATGTGTATGCATGTGTGTATATACATGTATGAAGGGTGGTATTGGTCAAAGAAAGTTTCCAAGAGAAGGGGATATTTGAATTAGGTATTATAGGGTAAGTAAGGATGTGTCAGAGGAATGGGTGAGTGGGTGGATAGGTGAGCATTCCTGTTGGAGGTAAGGATATATACAAAAGCTCAGATTCATAAAAGGGACATTTATGGAGTACATGGTGTACATTGTGCTGGGAGATATGGTGGAGACATGGAAGTCAAGAACTGCCAAATGCCTTATTCAGTAGCACCTTTTTGGGGTCTTTGTAAAGGTTTTCTTTCATGGCAAGACAGAATCAGCTTATATATCAAGTGTTTCCTGATACAGAACTGATTAGACCTTAGAGGAAGTTGTAGGAGAAGATTAAGAGATTTCCTTCTCTGAAAGATGTGGTGTAGAAAGTAAGGAAACTAATAAAGAGTTCTTTCATCTCTGGGATTTCTCTTTGTTTCCAAAACTGACTAAAAGGGGTTGGGAAAGATTAATGAAGGGGAAAGACACTGCATGGAATGCAACTGCAAAATGGTGCAAACACTGTGGGATCTTATATAGGGGTGCTTCAATATCAAGATGATGATTGTGGCATAATGGACTAAGATTATGTAATAACCCTAAAGCATCTAAACTACTTACAGTAAACTCTAACATGCTATCCTTGCAACTTTTAGAAACAGGATGCACTCGGTTCCAGAAACTGCACTGAAGAAAGCCCAGATCATTACGGACATTTGGTTGGTCTTCAGCAATGTGTCTTGATTTCCAGTACTCCCCCCCTTATAGACTGTCTTCTGCCACTTGTGATCTGGAGGGCTTTGGTCCAGCCTGTGTATGGTAGCCCATTTATTAGTGGTGTCCAGGTTCATGTCTGGTTCTCTGTTAAACCCAACTACTTGTGTGCTAACTTTATCAAGTTTTTGCTTTGACATTTACATCCTACAAATTACATGCAAACTGTAAGCAGATATTTTGAGATATAAATGTATATCATGTTTGGTTTTCAAAGCACATTTCTCCATCTCTTCTTTACTTGTCACATTCCATTGATAATAGGAGAACCAGTACTACCAGAGACGACAGCAGGGCTGGCTCAAATGAGAATGCCATTCAAAGTCATCCCCATCTGGAAACATGGGAAAACAGGTAATTTCATAGAATTATCAAATGCTGGAGTTAGTAAGGACATTGAAAATCATCCGGTTCCTCATCTTCAGTTGGCAGATAGGGAAACTGAGGTCCTTGCTCAGAGCCCTGCAATAATAATGGACTAGAGTTTTAAATCCTAGGCCAACACTTCCTTCTCAGCTGTACCGTTTTCCCTTTCATCCTTATGAATACTTCTTTTCTATTATGGGTCAGCTATTTTAGAAAACATTTTGAAAATATAAATGCCATAAAAATGTGTTATTTAAAAAAATGTGTATAAGTTACATTGAATTAGGACTGCAAACCTTACACTTATTAAAACCTCACATATTTCATTACATTTTTCACACAAAGCTCCCAAAGTCCAACAGCCTCTGCGTATGGAGTTTTTTTTCACCTCACATGATCCCATGTGAAAGCTAGCAACCTGGCTGGCAACTCTTCATGATAACTTGGTTGGCAAAGGCAATCGAGCAAATCTTGTCATTACTTACTTAATTAAGCACGTCGCTTATTACAGAGTACTCCCATCTATTTCTTGCTTTGCCCATGTAACGGCCTTAAGAGGCACACAGGAAAGTATTAATCTTCCCATCATAGAGATGAGAAAGCAACATCTTAGAATAATTGATTTGTTCACAGTTATGGAGCTGGTCTATAGCAGAGCTGAGTCAGTACCCAGGCTTTCTCACTTTTAGTTGTGTACTCCTTTTACCCTATCATATCATTGTCATCATTACGACCATCATCATTGCCACCACCACCAGCATCAACACCATCATCATCACATTTCTTTCTCCGACGATAGTAACTTTTCTAAGATCAGCAGATCTCGATATATAATAGCATCTCTCTTACAGTACCATTGCCCCGAACTTGCCTCTTGGTTGCCTAGGAGGTTGTAGGGAAGATGACCACACCTAACTATGTTTTAGGGACCCCATCCTACCATTAACTCCTCAATAGCAGTTAACAGTAGGATTGACATTTAGTGTCCCCAAACCATACTTCCTAAAACGTCTGAAGAAATTGCTGACATTTTGTGATTGCAAGTACCGCAGTGAAAATTTTGATGGCAAAATTAGCAACTCAAAATAATTGGTCTTAAGCAACACTAGTCCTGCCTTTGGTGTTTCTTCAAGGAGTCCCATCCCTCACTCCTTGATCCTATATCTCCTAGTCCCTCTACACTTCTGTGCAGCTTCCCAGCCGCTGAGCTTGCCCACTTTTTGTGACATACCTTTGGGCTCTCTGCTTCTCATTTTACAACTAACTAATTAGTACTCATGCTTTTATCATTTTCCCCATTAGTGACTCCAGTGACAGGGAAATACATAGGGGTAGACAGAAACTTGTGTACTCTTCATATCACCAGTATCCACTGAATATCTTTTTCCATCCCCTCACTTTCAGTCTGTATGTGTCCCTAGGTCTGAAGTGGGTCACTTGTAGACAGCATATATACGGGTCTTGTTTTTGTATCCATTCAGCCAGTCTCTGTCTTTTGTTTGGAGCGTTTAATCCATTTACATTTAAGTTAATTGTTGATATGTATGTTCCTATTACCATTTTCTTAATTGTTTTTGGTTTGTTACTGTAAGTCTTTTCCTTCTCCTGTGTTTCCTGCCTAGAGTTTCCTTTGGCATTTGTTGTAAAGATGGTTTAGTGGTGCTGAATTATCTTAGCTTTTGCTTCTCTGTAAAGGTTTTAATTTCTCCGTCAAATCTGAATGAGATCCTTGCTGGGTAGAGCAATCTTGGTTGTAGGTTTTTCCCTTTCCTCACTTTAAATATGTCTTGCCACTCCTTTCTGGCTTGCAGAGTTTCTACTGAAAGATCAGCTGTTAACCTTATGGGGATTCCCTTGTCTGTTATTTGTTGTTTTTCCCTTACTGCTTTTAATATTTTTTCTTTGTATTTAATTTTTGATAGTTTGATTAGTATGTGTCTTGGCATGTTTCTCCTTGGATTTATCCTGCATGGGACCCTCTGTGCTTCCTGGACTTGATTAACTATTTCCCTTCCCATATTAGGGAAGTTTTCAACTATAATCTCTTCAAATATTTTCTCAGTCCCTTTCTTTTTCTCTTCTTCTGGGAACCCTATAATTCGAATGTTGGTGCGTTTAATGTTGTCCCAGAGGTCTCTGAGACTGTCCTCAATTCTTTTCATTCTTTTATCTTCATTCTTCTCTACAGTAGTTAGTTCCACTATTTTATCTTCCAGGTCACTTATCAGTTCTTCTGCCTCAGTTATTCTGCTATTGATTCCTTCTAGAGAACTTTTTATTTCATGTATTGTGTTGTTTATCATTGTTCATTTGCTCTTTAGTTCTTCTAGGTCCTTGTTAAATGTTTCTTGTATTTTCTCCATTCTCTTTCCAAGATTTTGGATCATCTTTACTATCATTACTCTGAATTTTTTTCAGGTAGATTGATTATTTCCTCTTCATTTGTTTTGGTCTGGGTTTTTACCTTTTTCCTTCATCTGCTGTGTGTTTCTCTGTCTTTTCATTTTGCTTAACTTACTGTGTTTGGGGTCTCCTTTTCACAGGCTGCAGGTTTGTAGTTCCCTTTGTTTTTGGTGTCTGCCCCCAGTGGCTAAGGATGGTTCAGTGGGTTGTGTAGGCTTCCTGGTGGAGGGGACTAGTGCCTGTGTTGTGCTGGATGAGGCTGGATGTTGTCTTTCTGGTGGGCAGGTCTATGTCTGGTGGTATGTTTTGGGGTGTCTGTGACCTTGTTATGATTTTAGGCAGCCTCTCTGTTAATGGGTGCAGTTGTGCTCTTGTTTTGCTAGTTTTTTGACATAAGGTGTCCAACACTGTATCTTGCTATTCATTGAGTGGAGCTGTGTCTCAGTGTTGAGATGGAGCTCTCTAGGAGAGCTTTTGCTATTTGATATTATATGGAGCTGGGAGGTCTCTGTTGGACCAATGTCCTGAACTTAGCCCCCCCACCTCAGAGGCAAAGGCCTGACACCCAGCTGGAGCACCAAGACTCTGTCAGCCACACGTCTCAGAAGAAAAGGGATGAAGAAAGAAAGAAAGAAAGAAAGGAAGAAAGAAAGGAAGGAAGGAAGGAAGGAAGGAAAGAAAAGAAAGTAATTAAAATAAAAAATAATTATTAAAAATTATAAAGTAATTTAAAAAAGAAATCAAGAAAGGAAGAAGAGAGCAACCAAACCAAAAAACAAATCCACCAATGATAACAAGCTCTAAAAACTATACTAAAAAAACAAAAAATGGACAGACAGAACTCTAGGACAAATGGTAAAAGCAAAGCTCTACAGAGAAAATCACACAAACAAGCATACACACACATACTCACAAAAAGAAAAAAAGGAAAAAAATATATATATCACTGCTCCCAAAGTCCACCACCTCAATTTTGGGATGATTTGTTGTCTCTTCAGGTATTCCACAGATGCAGGGTACATCAAGTTGATTGTGTAGATTTAATCCACTGCTCCTGAGGCTGCTGGGAGAGATTTCCCTTTCTCTTCTTTGTTTGCGCAGCCTCTGGGGTTCAGCTTTGGATTTGGCCCCGCCTCTTCATGTAGGTCGCCTGAGGGCGTCTGTTCTTCGCTCACACAGGACAGGGTTAAAGGAGCAGCTGATTAAGGGACTCTGGCTCACTCAGGCCAGGACGATGGAGGAGTACAGAATGCGGGGCGAGCCTGTGGCTGCAGAGGCTGGCATGACATTGCACCAGCCTGAGGTGCACCATGTGTTCTCCCGGGGAAGCTGTCCCTGGATCACGGGACCCTGGCAGTGACGGGCTGCACAGGCTCCTGGGAGGGGAGGTGTGGACTGTGACCTGTGCTTGTACACAGGCTTCTTGGTGGCAGCAGCAACAGCCTTAGCGTCTCAAAATCTGAACACCGAAGCTGGAGCCTCAGCTCCCAGCCCCCACCCATCCCAACAGGTGAGCAGGCAAGCCTCTCAAGCTGGTGAGTGCTGGTCGGCACCGATCCTCTATGCGGGAATCTCTCCGCTTTGCCCTCTGCATCCCTGTTGCTGCACTCTCCTCCGTGGCTCCGAAGCTCCCCCTCCCACCACCCACTGTCTCCGCCAGTGAAGGGGCTTCCTAGTGTGTGGAAACTTTTCCTCCTTCACAGCCCCCTCTCACTGGTGTAGGTCCCATCTCTATTCTTTTGTCTCTGTTTTTTCTTTTGCAATACCCAGGTACATGGGGAGTTTCTTGCCTTTTGGGAGGGCTGAAGTCTTCTGCCAGCGTTCAGTAGGTGTTTTGTAGGAGTTGTTCCACATGTAGATGTATTTCTGATGTATTTGTGGGGAGGAAGCTGATCTCCACATCTTACTCTTCCGCCATCTTGAAGGTCTCCCCCGTTCTGCTCTTTTTGGATGGAATGTTCTATATATATCTATTAAGTAAATCTGATCCAATGTGTCATTTAAGGCCAGTGTTTCCCTGTTGATTTTTTAAAATTAAATTTATTTATTATTTATTTATTTGTTTTTGGCTGTGTTGGGTCTTTGTTGCTGCGTGTGGGCTTTCTCTAGTTGTGGCAAGCGGGGTTACTCTTCACTGCAGTGCACATGCTTCTCATTGTGGTGGTTTCTCTTGTTGTGGAGCACAGGCTGTTTGTGCACAGGCTTCCATAGTTCTGGCACTTGGGCTCGGTAGTTTGGCTCACAGGCTCTAGAGTTCAGGCTCAGTAGTTGTGGTGCATGGGCTTAGTTGCTCTGCAGCACGTGGGATCTTCCTGGACCAAGGCTTGAACCCATATCCCCTGCATTGGCAGGCAGATTCTTAACCATTGCACCACCAGGGAAGCCCCTCCCCATCAATTTTTGTCTGGATAATCTGCCCATTGATGTAAGTGTGTAAAGTCCCCTACTATTACTGGGGACTTTACTGTCAGTTTCTCCCTTTATGTCTGTTAATATTTGCTTTATATTTAGGTGCTACTATGTTTTGTACATATATATTACAATTGTTATATCTTCTTGGATTAATCCCTTGTTAATTCTGTAATGTCCTTTTTTCTCTCTTATTACAGTCTTTGTTTTAATGTCTATTTTTCTGATATAATTATTGCTACCTTGGCTTTCTTTTGATTTCCATTTGCAATGAATACTTTTTTCCAGCCCCTCACTTTCAGTCTAGGTGTGTCTTTATATCAGAAGTGAATCTCATATAGGCAGCACATATATGGGTCTTATTTTAGTATCCATTTCAGACACTCTGTGTCTTTTGATTGGAGCATTTAATCCATTTACATTTAAAGTAATTGTTGATAGGCATGTATTTATTGCCATTTTGTTAATGGTTTTCAGTTTTGTAGATCTTTTTTGTTCATTTCTTCTTCTTTTGCTCTCTTCCCTTTGATTTGATGACTATCTTTAATGTTATATTTGGATTCATTTCTCTTTTGTGTGTGTGTATTTACTATAGATTTTTGGTTTGTGGTTACCATGATACATACATACATACACACACAGACACACACACACACACACACACACACACACACAATTATTTTAAGTTGCTGATATCTTAAATTCAAATGCATTTTAACAACTCTACATTTTTACTCCCTTCCCCCATACTTAATGTTTTTGACATCATATTTTACATCTTTTTGTTTTAACTACTATTTATATAGATGATTTTACTACTTTTGTGTTTTCACATTCCTAGTAGCTTTATAAGTAGTTGATCTACTACCTTTACTTTATATTTCCACTGAGATTTTTTTCCTTTTGTAATTTTCATATTTCTAGTTGTGACCTTTTCTCTTCCATTTAGAAAAGTTCCTTAAACATTCCTTGTAAAGCTGATTTCATAATACTGAATTGTTTTAGCTTTTGCTTGTCTGTAAAACTCTTGATATCTTCTTCAGGTCTAAATTATAGTCTTGCCAGGTAGAGTATTCTTGGTTGTAAGTTGTTTCCTTCTATAACTTTAATTATATCATCCCACTCTCTTCTGGCCTGCAGTTTCTGCTGAAAAGTCAGCGGAGACTCTTATGGGGGTTCCCTTTTATGTAACTAGTTACTTTTCCCTTGCTGCTTTTAATATTCTTTCTTTATCATTAATTTTTGCCATTTTAATTACAACATGTCTTGGTGTGGACCTCTTTGGTTTGATCCTGTTTGGGACTCCGTGCCTCCTGGACCTGGATGTCTGTTTACTTTCCCAGGTTAAGGAACTTTTCAGCAATTATTTCTTCAAATATGATCTCTCCCCACTCCCTCTCCTTCTGTGTCACTTTTAATGCAAACTTGATGTCCCAGAGGCCTTTTAAACTGTTCTCATTTCTTTTTGTTCTTTATTCTGTTCAGCTTCAGTGATTTCCTCTACACTGTCTTCAAGTTTGCTGATCTCTTCCTCTTTATCATCTAATTTACTGTTGATTCCTTCTAGTGTGTTTTTCATTTGTTAATGTATTCTTTTAGCTCTGTTTGGTTCTTTATATTCTAACTCTATTTGAAACTTCTAGCTTCTCATTTGTTCATTCATTCTTCTCCCAACTTTGTTGAGCTTCTTTATGACTGTTACCTTGAACTCTTTAGCAGGTTGATCACTTATCTCCACTTCACTTAGTTGTTCTTCTGGAGTTTTATCTTGTTTTTTTGTTTGGAACTTATTCTGCTGTTGACTCATTTTGCCCAATTTTCTGGTTTTAGTTCCACATATTTGGTAAGTTGGTTATGTTTTTTGATCTTGGAGAATTGGCCTTTTGTAGGAGACATCCTATGGGGCCCAGCAGTGCACTTCCCTCTGGTCACCAGAACTATATATGCTCTAGGCGTGCCCTCTATCTGGGCTGCATGGGCCCTTCTGTTGTGGTGGGCTGACTGCTGTGGGCACACTGGTAATTGTGGCTTGTCCCTAGCCTGGTTGGTTGCCAGGCCCTGCCTAGTATTGAGGCTGCTGGCTGCTGGTGGCCAGGCCTGAGTCACAAGGTGGCTGACTTCAGTGCCTTGCAGGGTCCCGGGGCTTGTGATAGCCCACTGGTAGGTGGAGCCACGTTCCAAGCTGGCCTCTCATGGGCCTGGGTTGGGGGGGGGTCCCATAACTAGTTCCAACTTTGAAATGAATCATAGAATAAAATGTAAGGACTAACTACACAAATTCTATACAAAAACAGAAGAAAAATATTAGTGGCTTTGACTTATGCAAAGGTTTCTTAAATAAGACATAAAGAGTAAGAAATATAAAAAAAAACATGATAAAATGAACTTCATGAAATTTAAAAGCCTTTGCTCTTTGAAAGATAGTTAAGAAAACTAAGGTAAGTCATAGACTAAGAGAAAATATTTGCAATATATATCTGATGTAAAAAGTTGTATTCAGAATATATAAAGAACTTCTGACAACTAAGAAACAAGAAAACCTAATTTAAAGAGGAGAGGGTTGTGAAGGTGCAAAAGACTTAAATAGATACTTCACAAGAGAAGATATACAGATGCAAATAAGTACATGTAAAGGTTTGTTAGGCATCAGGAAAATACAAATTAAAACGACCACTTCACAATCACTATAATTGCTAAAATTAAAAGGTCTGACAATACCAAATACTGGCAAAGGTGTAGAATAACTGGAACTCTCACATATTACTGGTGAAAATATAAAATATTTGGCAAGTTCTTAAACAGACATCCACCTCATAGCCAAATATTTCTACTTCTAATTATCTGCCCAAGATAAATGAAAATATTTTTTCCACAAAATGACTTTTTTTTAACAGCTTTACTTATAATAAACAAGTCTGAAAACAACCTAGATATTCAACAGGAAAATGGAAAAACAAATTGTATAGTAATATAATAAAATAGTATATATTAAAAAGAAGTGAAATATTCACACACACACATCATGAAGAAACTCAAACACATGTTTAGTGAAATAAATCAGATATAAAAGAGAACAGATTTTATGATTCCATTTATGTGAAGTTAAAGATTAACCAAAACTGTTTTATGGTGATAAATATCTAGAGGAGCCATTGCTCCTGGTGGGTTCAGAATTGAGGGCTAAGAGGGATAGGGAACATTTTCAAGATGATGGAAGTGTTCTTCTGATGGACATGGAGATATGCTGCCCCTTCAAGAATGACCTTGTTGCCTTAGCAGCTGGGAGTGTTGTCAATGAAGATTGTTCAGCTGTCAGCCCTTTATAGGATTGCTTCAGCTGTAGAGACCCACTCACCACAGGTCATTCCCTTCTGGGGATGATCCACAACCAATGATTAATCAAAACAGAAATTAAATGTCTGGCCCTGTGGTCCAACATGAAACAACTCCGTTGGGCCATCCCAGCTTCACAGCTCCCCATAGGGTGGTCTGAGGCTGTTGGCTCTGCTTTGCAGCAGCAAAACAGTATGGTGTGGTTGCATTATTTTTGAAAATGACTATCCTTTCCCCATTGAATTGTCTTGATACCTTTGTCAAAAATCAACTAAACATACACTTAAGAGTTCATTTCTGTACTCTCAATTCTATTCCATTTATCAATGTATCTATCCTTATGCCAGTGTTGTACTGTTTTGATTATGGTAGTTTTGTAGTAAGGTTTGAAACCACTGTGAGACTTCCAATATTTTTCTTCTCTTTCAAGATTGCTTTTGGTGATTAGTGTTTTGCATTTTATACAAATTTTAATGTCATTGCCAATTTCTCAAAAAGTAATATGTGGCTGAGATTTTGACTGAGATTACATTGAATCCATAGGTAAATTTGGGGAATATTGCTATCTTAAGAGTATTGTCTTCCAATCTGTGAACATGGATGTCTTTCCATTTATTTAGGTTTTCTTTCAATATTTCATAGTTTTCAATGTATACATCTTGTACTTTTTCTGTTAAATTAATTTCTAAATATCTTACTCTTCTTGATGTTATTGTAAATTGAATTGTTTTCTTAATTTAGTTTTCAAATTTTATTGCCAATATATAGAAATATTGATTTTTATATATTGATCTCATATTCTACAACTTTGCTGAATTCTCTTATTAGTTCTAACAGTTTGTGTGTGTGTGTATTCTTTGGGATTTTCTATATGCAAGGTCATGACATCTCTGAATAGAGCTTGTTTTACTTCTTCCTTTTTAATCTGTATGTTATTCCTTTCTCCTTCCCTCCCTCCCTTCCTTCCTTCCTCCCCTCCTTCCTTCTTTCCTTTCTTTCTTGACTAATTTTCCTGGCTAGGACTTCCAGTAAAATGTTGAATAGAAGTAACAAGAGCAGACATTTTTGTCTTGTTTTTGATTTTAGGAGAAAGCATTCAATCTTTCACCATTAAGTATGATGTTATCTGTGGATTTTATTTTATTTATTTTTTTGATGTGGACCATTTTTAAAGTCTTTATTGAATTTGTTACAATATTCCTTCTGCTCTTTATGTTTTGGTTTTTTGGCTGTGAGGCATGTGAAATCTCAGCTCCCTGACCAGGGATCAAACCTGCATCCCCTGCATTAGAAGGTGAAGTCTTAACCACTGGACCTCCAGGGAAGTCCCCATTTACTTGCTTTTTTTTTTAATTAATTAATTAATTTATTTGGTTGCGCCAGGTCTTAGTTGCAGCAGGAGGGCTCCTTAGTTGCAGCTCCAGGCTCCTTAGTTGCGACTCATGAGCTCCTTAGTTGCAGCACACGGACTCCTTAGTTGTGGCATGAGAACTCTTAGTTGAGGCAGGCATGTCAGCTCTAGTTCCCTCACCAGGGATCGTACCTGGGCCCCCTGCATTGGGAGCACAGAGTCTTATCCACTGTGCCACCAGGGAAGTCCCCTGAGGATTTTTAACAGATGGCCTTTGTCAGGCTGAGGAAGTTCCCTTCTATTCTTATTTTGTTGAATTTTTTATCATGAAAGGGAGTTGGATTTTGTCAAATGCCAATAATGAATTTATTGAGATGATCTTATGATTTTTGCCCATGATTCTATTAATATGATGTATTATATTGATTGATATATGTTAAAGCAACCTTGCATTTCTGGGATAAATCCCACTTGACTATGGTGTATAATCCTTTTATACACTGCTGAGTTCAGTTTGCTAGTATTTTTCTGAAGATTTTTGCATTTATATCCATAAAGAATATTGGTCTACAGTTTTCATTTCTTATGATGTCTTTGTCTAGTTTTGGTATCAGGGTAATGCTGGTCTCAGAATGAGTTGGGAAGTATTCCCTCCTACTCAATTTTTTGGAAGACTTTGTGAAGGGTTTGTCTTAATTCTCCCCTATGTTTGGAGGAATTCACAGTGAAGCTATCTGAGCCTTCTCTGTGGGAAATTTTATTATTATTACTAATTTAATCTCTTGCTACAGTTCTATTGAAAGTTTCTATTCTTGAGTCAGTTTTGGTAGTTTGTATCTTTCTAGGAATTTGTTCATTTCATCTGGATTACATAATTTGTTGGCATACAATTGTTCATATTATTCCCTATAATTCTTTTTATTTTTATAAGTTTGATAGTGATGTATCCTCTTTCATTCTTGTATTTAGTAATTTCACTCTTCTCTCTTTTTAGTCTTGCCAAACCGAATATTAATCAAAAAAGCAAAGTGAATAATGATTCACAAATACTATGCTATCAATGTTAAATTTAAAACCACACAACTATTATAAAAACTTTATGAATAATATTTATAGTAAAAGTATTAAAATCTTCAGGATACTGGTTTCCTCTGTGGAAGGAAGGGGAGGAATAGGAGATTCAAATATATCTATAGTTTAGACCTTTAAAAAGATACTTTTAACCTTTATTAAATAAAGATGGTAGATAAAGTAAAATTATCTTATTCTCTGTGTCATTATGTATATTAGACTTATTTTATAATTAATTTTAAAATTGGATCATGTTAGTCCCTTGCTTAAGACTTTCCAGGGGCTTCCCATGCCACTTAATACAATTCAGACTCCCTACCTCAGGTCTTCCATGACCAGACTCTTACCTCTAACACCCTGCCTCATGTTGTGCTCCTCTTCGCTTGTTAAGGCACAGCCAGCCTGGCTGGCCATAGTTTTTCAACTCAGAATTCCTAAGCCTCCCTCTTTTCTGGGCACTTCTGTCTCATTCAGCTTAAATGTCATCTTAATGCGGCCATTTCTGCATATTTACCATCCCTGCACATTTCTTCTCTTTTTGTTACAGAATCATTCTCATTCCATTTCTTGTCCGTCTTCCTCACTGTGCTGTAAGCTCTAGCCGGGAACTAGTTTGCACAGTACTCTGTTCTGAGCCTCTAGCATGATGACTGTCATATACATGTGCTCACTGGATATGGTCCGGTGTAATATAAAGATTGTGAATCTGTAACCATAACTTTAGTGTCTTAGATATGTCATATATCTTCATTTTCTTTAACTCAAATTAAACTCAACCTTAAGGTCAAACCCTGCATGGATGGTGGGAAATGCAGCATTAATCAACATAGACGGTTGGATGGGGGGAGGGTATGCTTACCAGCATTCTCTGCTTTGGGATCCCCAAGTCACCACTTGCGGCCCCACTCCACTCTCGTGTAAGGTCTTCTACATCCTTTGGCCCCAAACAATGCTCATGTTTGCAGGCACTGCCATCTCTTACCTTCCACTCTAGGACACCTAAAATAATTTCTTCAGTGATAAGAAACTTTTGCAAAAGACAGTAAGAGAGTTTACTTCAAATTCTTCCCTGAGGCAAGGGTAGTTACATAATGATGAGAGAGAAATAAATGTAAGAGGGAAAAACATAAATTAATATCTCGGTGAACTGTTTTTCCATTGGGAAAAAGAAATGACTAAATAAATGAATGAGTGTAACATCATTGCTAAAGCTAATAGTTTACTATTATTGCAGCCGTTGGTTGTCTCCATCACCATTACATTTACATATCTACTTTTCCCATGATCTTTCAAAGGCTTCCTATTGCTCTTAGTTTTAAAGACCAAAAACCTTAACAAGGCATGCAATGTACTCCGTGATCTAATCCCGAGCTTTTTCTCCAGCTGCACTCCCCCCAACTCTACGGCAATAGTTCTGAATTCCAGCTATGCATTAGAATCACCTGGGGAACTTTAAAAAATATATACCATAGGTCACTCTCATCCCAGAATGATTGGATCTAAATCTCTGAGGTGGTGTCCAAGCCCTGGTATATTTTTAAAGCTCCCCAAGTAAGGGTTGGTACTCAGAGCTGGGAACCATTCCAACATTCTCTAGCTACAGTGGCCTTTTTTCTACTTACTGCAAAATAAAATTATTCTTCCCAATTTTTCAAACTAGGTTGGCAAAATGGCATTCATGTCTAGCTTTTTCCATCATGGATGACTGACCAGTAATCTTCATACCTCAATCCAGCTATTTTCCTCAGGGAAGTCTTCCCTGAGCCACCAAATGAGGTCAGACCCCCTGTTCTATGCTCTCATTGCACCCAATGCATTTGCTTTAGAGCACTTATCATGGTTTGTAATTATTCTTTTGTGTGACTTTCAAAAAATTAATGTCTGTCTCCCATGTTAGATTGTAAGCCTCATGAGGGCAGAGAATACTGTGGAATTTCTTCATAATTCTATCCAGAGCTTAGGGCATCTTAAGGAAGTAAAAATTTGTGGAATGAGCACTTGAATGAACATAGAGATCTGTGAACATTATACTTGGAGTATATGATCAAGTATATAGTATATAATAAAGACAAGAAATGACAATCTTTTTTCTTTTCTTTTTTTCTTTCTTTTTTTTGATAAAGTTTGGAAGATCTTGAAAATACTTCCATAGATGATAAGTTAACAGGCCTAGTTTTAAAATAGCTTGTTTGTGATTTTTAACATCTACACCAAACAGCATTAGTGAATAGTTTCAGAATTAATGAGAAATAGTTGATATTTTAATTATTTTAATTTAATTTTCCAACTTGAATAAAGAAAACTGAGTCTTGTGAAAAAAACAAAACAGAATATCTTGGCATGGCACTGAATGAAGAAACAAATAACTTCCAAAGCCTTACAGACTACAATATTTGTAGCTAGGTGCAAAAGTCATCTCTACAACACCAAAAACATGTCAAAACAAAATTAGAGTATCCTCTCCAGGAATTTTTTAGGAGATAGGAACAGATTCTGGATTCTATAACATCTTGTTTTGGTCATTTATTTACTCAAAAACAAGCAAACAAACAAACCCTCAGTTCAGATGCACTGTGGGTTTTCAGTGAAGTCCTGCTTAATTTGAGGCATTTCTTTTAAAATTTTATAGATTTGTCCCAAAAAATTCTTGATTAAAAAAACTATAGAATTTTACACCAATAACTTTTTTCATCTTTCTTTAAAATGTGTTAGTATTAAAGGACTATAGTTTATCATTTAAACTCTAAGTATGAAAGATATTTAGTTTTACTTCTCAAAGTTTAAGAAACTGCTTAGATGATAAAATCATAATTTATAGGTTGAGTCATTATTTAGTTCTTAGGATGCTTTTTTATCTTTAGCCATACAATTGCCTTCATATGTGACTTCCCTAATTGTAATGCCTCTGGTGGTTATATTAGAATATATAAGATACTACTTTGGTTTCTTTTAAAGATTATGTCTGGGTATCTCTGCTCTATCCTGTGCAGATGTAGGTATATATGTCACTATTTCACATTCAAGGATAAGTGATAGTCACAAAGTCCTTAAGCAGCTGTTTCTAATGTTCTGCTCTGTGAGTTGTGTAGATTAGTGGCACCCAGCTCAGAAGGAAGGCAAAGGCTCTCACGGAGCTCAAAACACTTGCCTCCATCATGCAGGCTCTTGATAACATTTCTTAAACTATCATGACCGATTTCCCCCTTCAGCTGACTGTAGAAATGGTTGACCTGTTTGCATTTATAGAGGACTTTTTTTTTTTTTGCGGTACGCAGGTCTCTCACTGTTGTGGCCTCTCCCGTTGCGGAGCACAGGCTCCGGACGTGCAGGCTCAGCGGCCATGGCTCACGGGCCCAGCCGCTCCGCGGCATGCGGGATCCTACCAGACCGGGGCAGGATCCTACCAGACCGGGGCGCGAACCCGCGTCCCCTGCACCGGCAGGCGGACTCTCAACCACTGCGCCACCAGGGAAGCCCCTATAGAGGGCCTTTAAAGCAATATTTATGAAGCAAATGTCATGAGTATCTGCCCTATGCCGGACACCACGTGGAGCCCTGGAAAAACAAAGGTAAATTAATGTATCCAACATATCCTGTTTACAGCAAAGAAAAAGAATAGTTATTTGCATCACTTAACTGTTGGGATTTTTGTTGTCAAGGAGTTTGTCTTTACCTACATGGCCCCTTTTTAATAGAAGGAAGATAATTACGTTTGTTGGCCACCCACTAAGTGCCAGGTATTTCATATACATTAACAAATTCAATTCTAAACCTCAGAACAAGTCTCTGGGATAAGAGTTATTTTAGCTTCATTTTTCAGATGGAAAAACAGAGGCTCAAGGTTTTAATCACTTGCCTGTGAATGAGTGGCAGAACGTTACCTTGCTAACTGGGGAAAAGTCTCTGGAAACTAAGAACTCAGTGGAAATGGCAGAAGATGGGTCTACATCTCTCTTGCGGAAGGGTTGCTCACTAGAGGATCAAAGCAAGATGTCACTAAGAATATTAGAGGGAGGGAGATGGGAAGAGCAGCACAAGGGGAGAAATAGATGCTTTTGCAAATGGCGGTGGGGTAAGCTTGAAAATGAGACCACCCTTCTCAGGTGCTACACATTAGCGAATTGCTCTCCACCCTCCCCTGTGAGTCTGTGAGCTTTAACACCAGCAGTTCTGTTGTATTAAAAGCATGACACCGGGCTTCCCTGGTGGCGCAGTGGTTGAGAATCTGCCTGCTAATGCAGGGGACACGGGTTCGAGCCCTGGTCTGGGATGACCCCACATGCCGCGGAGCGACTAGGCCCGTGAGCCACAACTACTGAGCCTGCGCATCTGGAGCCTGTGTTCCTCAACAAGAGAGGCCGCGATAATGAGAGGCCCGCGCACCGCGATGAAGAGTGGCCCCCGCTTGCCACAACTAGAGAATTTCTGCTATTTGTACAGAGTCACTTAACAATGAAGTGATGCAAATATTTGTATCCAGGTGCTAGGCACACTGTATTTCAATCTATGACCGGAGGGTAGTCGCTTATGAGGTACCTTTAATGGTACCGAGCATGTTTCCCCAATCTATATTCACATCAGTTCCATTTTCAAATGAGTCAAATGGGAAGCTGAAGTTAGCCAGTCAGAGCTTAACACCTCTGATTTATGGTCAGAAGTATCTTAATAGGATCATTCATTTTCCTTTGCTCGTTCAGAACATCTGATGTTACAAGTTTCTAGAAATGTTCGTGTATACTCTGGTTCTGCAAAAATATAATCTTTATCTCCAAAAGTGACCTTCAAATGAGCAGGAAATGAAAGCCAGCCGTTCTTTCTCAGTCACCTTGCCTTGCTTTATTGATGTGTCATAATGGAAATCTTGAGAGCCAGAAATCTCAGAATTATTATGATATTTAATCTTTTTAGGGTAAGTGTAAATGTGAAGGTGTAGGGCAGAAAGCATTAGTTTAGGCCTGGCTTTATGAAGTATCTCTTTCTTGCCCTTTTTCTCCTTGTTCAGTTGCCTTAGAGAGGATGTCTCTTCTGCAATCTGCAGTGTCTGGGCTTTCGTGAACTTGGTCTTCTACTTTTTATATCTTCATAAGTGACTTGATTTATGAAATTGGTTGGAACAACTCTGAGCATCCGACCCCGACCCACACTCCCCTTCCCTTTGCTGTCCCCTCCCCCTCCCCTCCTTCCTCATCTGAGCAGCTCAGCACTGGTTCCTTTGTTTCTACTGCATATTTTACAAATATTTGTAAACAAACCTAACTGCAGTCTGTTATTAGTTTCCGTTCTCTCAGAAAAATGTCTAAACACATGCTGTGAGGCTGCACGTGTCAGGACACAGAGTTCTAAGCCCAGAGCATTCAACTTTCTAAGTAGCAGGGACTCGTCAATCAAAGATCTTGCTCCAAAGCTAAAATCTTGCTGTTATTCTACGTCTTGAACGTGAGCTCCCAATGCCAAACCATCAGAATCACATATCCCTAGAATTGGTACTCTAAAATATTCTTTTGTTGAGATGAACTCTTTGTAATGGATCAGTTGCTTACCTGGGGTAATCATTTATTCTCCTGAAGCGGAAATGATCGCTAACTACTTGATCTAAATGCATCTCAAGGGTAACAAAAAATTAGGGTGAATTGGTGAATTTACAGTGCTGTTCTAGTCAATATAAAAATAACCCTTCTCACATCATGATTTCTGTCTTAGCCCCAAGATCACCCCAAAACACTTGCTTTTAACTGCGCACTGAACTTGTCTGAGACTACCAGATATATATATATTTTTTAATGTATCAATCACCTCAAACATACTCTAGAAAAAAACACTGTGTTGACTTTATGTTAGTTGCTAAATTACTAAATTCTCATTGCAAAAAAATCAAATATAGTAATGTACAAAATGAAAAGTAAAAGCTGCTTCTTAGGGTTTAATTTGTGTCTTTCCAAGTCTTTTATAGAAAAGTAGATGTACAGATATGATATTCAAATATATTTAGTAAATATATAACAAAGCTATATTTCTATCCTAATATTTGTAATATGTCCTCAGCTTTATAGTTTCCAACCCTTTCCTGAAGGCTGTAGACTGTGGCTAAAACACCAGAGGCCTGTCTTGAAACTGGGGAGCTGACATCTTAGCTATACAATTGGTCCAAACTGAATGGATTGAACATCTGACACATTACATTTTAAGGTCTCAGGGAGATATTTCATGATCACATTGAACAGACCACATATTCTTTCCTTTAGGGAGGCCATAAAATTCCCAGATTGTGGGAGCAGATCTTGTGCTCAAGTATGCAATTCTCTATTTTAAGCTTGATTTTTCTTTTATTAAGATCTGTCAATGGTACTTTGGTTAAGTTCCCTCCTGTGGCCAAAGACTCCTTCCCTACATATTTGTTTTTAGAATCATGTGGTTTTTAAGAAGATGGACTTGCCATCTAAGAGATTGTAATAAGAGGCATTCTTTTGTTGCTGAAAAGATCTAGCTGAGTTAATGACATTGTTAACATAAACAGATGAGGCCAAAATGTTTGTGATAGCTCAAAAATAATCATAAAGCCAATGGGAAGTTTCTACAGAGTAGAAAAATACCTCTTCTAAGTCATAATAAACTGAAAAGAAAAGACTCTGGTTCAGTATTTTACTGACAAACAAGGGAAGAAGGTAGGGGAGGTAGAATCCCTCATACACTAGTATGGTATAAAAGTCAAGTCCAAGAGGAAGAACAAATTCTGGATTTTTTTTTTTTTTCAGATAAATTTTTCCAACTGAAAGGTGAGTCATGAATGAAAGTGTTTGAGTTTTATTTTCTACTGGCAGCCCCTTTAGGTTAGATGTTTTGTCCCACAAAGTAGGATTTCAAAATCTTTGTTCCTCTGAGAACAAAGCTGTTCCATCCAGCTCGCTCTGTCAGTCTCTTTTGCTGGTTAGAAACCTGCGGTACAAAGTAGCCACACTACAGCTTTTTTTTTTTTTTGTCTCTTTTCCATTTAATTTCTATCAACGGGCATCAGAATCATCTGCTTGCCTTTCCATTGTTAATGTCCACTAGAATTGGTCAAGTTCCTCGCTTTCCCATAAATAGGGACATAACAGGAATCCAGTCTAGTTTCGCTTTCTCTTTTCTTCTCTCTTCAGAATCAAAGTCAATAGTCAGCAGTTTGCGCTCACATAAATCTTGTTATTGTTTATACCAACTCACCCTTTCTAATGCTATTAGAACCACAGTGGACAGAGACCCCAGAGATTTGCTCATCTTAAAGCTTTAAAACTACACCACTTTTATGACAACAGTAAAGCCTTGAGCTGTCACTTTACCCCTACGACTGTTACTCACCGTGATTACTGGCATTTCTTTCTTGCTCATTCCCTCCTGCTCCCATCCCCCGCTTGATTGTTTGGAAAAAGGTATTTGGAACAAATAAGGTAAAGGACTAATGAATAGCAATTCTTAGTTGAGCTGTATAAAACTCTGTGGCTGCCTAGAGAGAACTTGCATCTGTTGTATATACATATACGTTCCTGAGAACTCAGCCCATTTTTCTGATGGATTTTTTTTTTATGTTGCTGATTTATTTAACACCTTTATTGGAGTTTGATTGCTTTACAATGGTGTGTTAGTTTCTGCTTTATAAGAAAGTGAGTCAGCTATACATATACATATATATCCCCGTATCTCCTCCCTCTTGCGTCTCCCTCCCACCCTCCCTATCCCACCCCTTTAGGTGGTCCCAAAGCACCGAGCTGATATCCATGTGCTATGTGGCTGCTTCCCACCAGCCATCTATTCTACATTTGGTAGTGTATATGTGTCCATGCCACTCTCTCACTTTGTCCCAGCTTACCCTTCCCCCCACCCTTGTCCTCAAGTCCATTCTCTACATCTGCATCTTTATTCCTGTCCTGTCCCTCTGTTCCTCAGAACCTTTTTTTTTGGATTCCACATATATGTATTAGCATACGGTATTTGTTTTTCTCTTTCTGACTTACTTCACTTTGTATGACAGACTCTAATTCCATCCACCTCACTACAAATAACTCAGTTTCGTTCTTTTTTATGGCTGAGTAATATTCCATTGTATATATGTGCCACATCTTTATCCATTCATCTGTCGATGGACACTTAGCTTGCTTCCATGTCCTGGCTATTGTAAATAGAGCTGCAGTGAACATTGTGGTACACACCACTTTTTGAATTATGGTTTTCTCAGGGTATGCAAATCAAAACTACGGTGAGGTATCACCTCACACCAGTCAGAATGGCCATCATCAAAGAATCTACAAACAATAAATGCTGGAGAAGGTGTGGAGAAAAGGAAACCCTCTTGCACTGTTGGTGGGAATGTAAATTGATACAGCCCCTATGGAGAACAGTATGGAGGTTCCTTAAAAAACTAAAATTAGAACTACCATTCGACCCAGCAATCCCACTACTGGGCATATACCCTTTCTGGTGGGTTTTAAGGGAGCTCTGAGAACAAGAGGGATAAAGAAAAATATGGCCTTCTTCACCTTAATGAGGAACTGGCTGTGTCCAGCCATGATCCTGCTAGGGCCACATGGCAGTTCAAGGCTGAACTCTGCTGAACTCAACTGCTTCCAGGCCGGGAGGTTCAGGCAAAGTATTAGCTTCTTTGGCATTCAGTTTCCTCCCTGGAAACATTACATCTGCCCCACAGAGCTGCTGTGAGGATTAAATGAAATGATGTATGTGGACGGGTATTATAAACTTGTGATCATACCATAAATACTCAAGCTTATAAACTTATTGATTAAAAGAAAGGGAAAGAAAAGTTTGGATGTGCAAAAGAACTAGAATTCACCTGCTCAGAGATTTAAAATTCACAGTCAAATGGCCCATCAGTTTTTGAATTACAAAATTGGAACTTTAATTTTCTTTCTTTCTTTTTTTTTTTTTTTTGGTTTTCACAGTTTTATAGAGTCATAAGGTATTGTTATCCTCATTTTACAAATGAGGACATTGGTACAGAAAAGTTATGTCACTTGCCCCAGGCCCCTTCTTACTCGGAATCAAAAGCTTTCTGATCTTGACAGCCTAGATATTTGTCTCACAGCCTCCAGAGAAAGGAGAAGATTTATGTGGGAAATTCATCCTCAGAAAGGTTACATGTTCTCTAATGTATGTTCATTTTGCATTAACACTTTGCTCCATCACAGAACTGTATTAAATGTATCTTACATTTTATTCTGCATTTCTCTAATAATATAAATCTGTTTTTTAAAATCTCATTGCAAAAATGCACTGAGAAGCACCGTTAATAAATAGAGAAAATAGGGCAGAGAAACTTCCTAAGTGCCTAAGTCAGCCACATATCTTCATGCTGAAAGCTCCCTCTTTCCATTTTCTTTTTCTTCTCTACAAGCATAAAATGTGCAAAACACATAGAGGTTTATTTGAACACTGTGGGATGGTGAAGGTGGTGTTAGAACTGATCCTTTCCATTGAGTCATGGAAGAATGGAGAGTTAAAATCTACTGCCTTGCTTACCCAGAAGGATTTTTTTTTAATGTTCATATTTAAAAATGCACTTGGATCAGTGCTTTGGCTCATTCTTTGACAAGTAAGTTTATGTATGAACAAAATAACAGTGTGCAGGATGAAATGAATAATCTGTAAAGTGGATATGTCTGGAAATTTCTAGGCATTTTGGTCTCTGAACCTTTTGAGGAAATTACTTAGCCTAACTTCAGTTTCTCAACCAATATGGCAAACAATGGACCACGGAAGAATAATCCCAGAAGCTCCCAATTTACGAGTGGGTTAGAGCTAAGAGTTAGTACACAAGTCAATTGTTTGAAATTTACTTTTTTCCTGGTAGTATTTCTTTGAAACACAATTTGGTTCCCCAGCTAGTCTGCAAAAACTTCACCCATAGTGAATCAGGGAACTCTAGTGTCATTCCAGGAGCAAAAATCACTCTCACCTCTCACACATCTCCCTGTCCTGGTGGCATCAGAATCAAAGGAAACAGATTCAAAGGATGATGACTGCTTCACAGAACAGGTGGATGGAGATTTCTGAGGTCTAGAGACTTCTGTCTTGCTTTGTCTGTCAGACAAAGTATTCCTCTAAATAAATTGCTCCCCAGACAGGGGAACGAAGGGGTGGTGCCCTTAAGAACTATGGGTTTGTGTTGTGCTTCCTCCAAAACTTTTCCTGCATGTATATTTCCTTTTTTTAAAAAAAAAATTTATTGAAGTATAGTTGATTTACAATGTTGTGTTTAATATCTGCTGTACAGCAAAGTGACTCAGTTATACACGCATATATATTTTTCATGTTCTTTTCCATTATGGCTTGTCATCGGATATTGAATATAGCTTCCTGTGCTATACAGTAGGACCTTGTTGTTTATCCACCCTGTATATACTAGTTTGAATCTGCTAACCCCAAACTCCCAATCTGCATGTATAATAGATTTCTTAAGTCTAGAATTTATTACTTGAGGAATCACTGCTGGGATGCCTAATCCCCTTGCACCCAGGGCATGTGTGTGCAAGTGAACGTGTTGAAGACTCATCTGCACAAAACCTGTCTCGGTGATTTTGTCCCTCACAAAGTTATTATTTCCAAAACAGAAATAATGTCTTAGGACTTAAAAATGGTCATTAAAAAGCTATTTGTAAGCTATACAATCAAAAAAGCATCAAATTTGAGTTGGGAAATAAACTTTCCTCTTTCATTTTAGATAGAAAAATTATACCATGTAGTATCTTCTAGAAACTTCTTTGTATTTAAAGAAAGGTAAACATAGTCACAATTTAACTTAGATGTTATGAAGATTTACATTCAGCAGATGGTTCTTAAGAGAGGACAAATTAAAATTTGCTGGTCTCCAAATGGATATGTAAAGTAAAACATTGGTTTCATGTAACCTTTTAGTAAAAAACTAAAACTTTAAGGACCAGCCCAAATATCTGAGTGAAAGTAAAACCTTACATTCAACCCTAACAGCCTCTTTTGATCAAAGACCATGGGTATGATATCCTAAACTAAGAAGGAAATTAATGCGTATGGCAATAATAGCAGAATGAGGGAATCCTATTATTAGGTGATTAACCCACGCTAGACTTGGAATATATGCCATTACATCTCTGTTATCTTCCCTCTTAGCTTGCTAGCAAGTGCAGGCTGGGCTCTTCTCAGTCTCTGGGATGACTTTGGAGGAGGTGGGGGAGGGAGAGCGCACATGGCCACATATGAAGTGGTCTTATCCCAGCCTTCCGATCTTTGTGCTTCAGAGTATTAACCAGATTACAGGTCATAATCTGTAAAAGCTCCCCTGCTAGTGCCCTGCTTGACTTCCTTCCAGATGAAATCGCTTCAAACAAATCCTGGATCACATAGAATACTCTATTTTGTGTCTGGAGCCAAAGAGGAAAATAAAATGCATATAGAAAGACAAGTATCTGCCAAGGGTAAAGAGCTAGATTGATGAGGTTCTGCATTTATCACCTCTGGAAAAAAAATTGTTCCTGTAAAAGAAGCCAACTGCAACATTTAGGATGAAGTAATTCATCTAGTGATTCTTCTTCCATCTGAACTTTTCATTTCCTTGTGGTTTTTTATGGATGCCCAGTTTAAATGTGTCTAGATAAGGACATGACTTATTTATTGACACTAAGAGCTTTTTATAAATTTAATATAATTTATGGATTTTTAATAATCCCTCTAATAGTTTCTTTACATGAGTTACTACTTTTTTAAAAGCCAAATTTCATTTGCTTTATGACAGAAAATGAGTGAAAGAGAAAATTAAAGTTTAAATAAAAAGTTATCCCACTTGGCAGTCCAAACCCATCCTTCGGCTCATAAAACACTACTGATGGGGACACCCTATTATTTTTAAGGGTTCATGAAGTAGACAGAATTCAGTTGTTCTCATTTGTTCTCTCAGCATACAGACAGGATATTTATGAGAAAGCACTCTCAAAACAAACAAACAAACAACAAAACCCCATCCTCCCCTTAAAAAACAAACAAATCTTCTCACTGGGAAGGTCTGGGTAAAGCAGTTATAATCAAGCTTGTTTGCTAAATGCCCTCAATTTTTCAGGAGCAATTTCCCCTATCTTTTACAAAGCCTTTCCCCCCCACGCTCCCAGAGGATAACTTTCTAATTCAATAGATGTTTAGTAACCTTTAGTTTTTCATTTGTAAGCTGTTTAGAACTTGTTTCTCAGGCAAATAACCTGGTGACATCTTTAAAATAATTCCAACAGGACTAGCCTACGACAAAAGGCCATTGGTCTCTAGATAAATATTCCCTAGACTAGGAAGTGTATTCTTCCTTCCCTGTACATCTCGCAGCTGCACACCACAGATGCCCACATGGGGATGCTTCTCTGTGTGTTAACTCTCATCTGTCACAGCCCTTCCTTGTCCCTACCTCCTATGTCGATACATTCCTATCAGTGAGATAATTCAGAAGACCTCATTCCTCCCTTAGTCACCTTTAGGTAGAGCTTTGAGCCTCATCTGGCTCTGATCACTTGTGGCACTGAAGCCAGCAAGCACCATAAATGAGGGCGAGTGAGGAAGCTACCACTCTATAATGAGATTCCCTCTCCCCCCGATTAGAACTCCCAGGTCCTTCCCTTGCTGGGACCTGCCTGCATCTCCAGGCCGAAGACAGTTTCCCCAAGGCTTCAGTACATGACTCCTTAGAACTGTTCTTTGGGTTCTACCTCCCCTGCTCTGATAAAATCTGTGCCGTGTAAAGTTAACTTTTTAATAATAGTTTTATTGAGGCATAGTTTACATACAGTACAATTCACTCATGTGAAGTGTACAGCTTGATAAGCGTTGGTATATATGCAGTCATGTAACCTCCACCAAGATATAGAACAATTCCATCACTCTAAAAAGTTCTCTTGTGCCTCTTTGTAGGAGAGGCCTCCTTATGCCCAGCCCTAGGCAACTACTGACTACTTTCTGTCATTATAGTTTTGTCTTTTCTAGAGTCTCGTATAGGAATTATACAGTATGCACTCTATTGTGTTTGAATATCTCACTTAGCCTAATGCTTTTTAGATTGATCAGTATAGCTAAATGTTGTTAATATTTCCTTCCAAATTTTCACTATCTACCATCATATATTTATCTATTTTTTTAATAAATTTATTTATTTTTGGCTGCACTGGGTCTTCGTTGCTGTGCGCGGGCTTTCTCTAGTTGCGGCGAGTGGGGGCTACTCTTCGTTGTGGTGCATGTGCTTCTCATTGCAGTGGCTTCTGTTGTTGCAGACAAAGGCTCCGGGGCACATGGGCTTCAGTAGTTGTGGTGCATGGGCTCAGTAGTTGTGGATCGCGGGCTCTAGAGCGCAGGCGCAGTAGTTGTGGCGCATGGGCTTAGTTGCTCCATGGCATGTGGGATCTTCCCGGACCAGGGCTCGAACCTGTGTCCCCCGCATTGGCTGGCGGACTCTCAACCACTGCGCCACCAGGGAAGTCCCTATATTTATCTATTGACCAGTTGAGAGATTCATATAGATTTTGCTTCACATCTTCCAGCTCTCCTGAAACTGATTTGGAAGTGAATTTCTTGAGTTTCAAGGTGTCTGCTTCAAAAACTTTACTTAAACATATATGCCTTTAAATATAATAGAAAAGGTCCAAAGAAGCAGAGGGAAGAATATTTCATTGTACCAACAGTCTGTGGGAAATGAGGAATTATTCCAGTGTGGGAGATTAATGCCATATTGGAAAGGTGGAAAGTTGCTTCAACATCTGAAAGAACAAAAACACTGAATAGTCATGTCTCTCCTGTTGTCTGTCCTGATTCCCACGTCTGTTTGAGATAAAGTTACTTAATTTTCCCCTCCTGACTTATCTGTTTCTTCTAATGGCCACTTAGATTACAGGTAAAACACTATCGATAAGGAACTTCCACAGTTATTTAAACATGTTAAGTCCCATGACAGTTCTTTCACACGTGGCCTTAGTATTTACTCCTTTTTCTATCTACATCAGTGTTGACATTTAAAACTCTGATGAAAAATTGTTTGAAAAGAATTGCAATTTGACTGAGCTCACAAGTCAATCTGATAAAAACTGGTTGATCTGAGTTGATATAATCAAAAGTTATGACTTCTGTAGTGTTTTTCAAAATTTAATGTGCATAAAATCACCAGAGGTAACTTGACAAACACGAGGTTCCTCAGCCTCACCTTTCTGGATGCTGATTAAGAAGCTTGGGGTACACAGTTTAGCAATCTGCGTTTTCTAAGCATTCCAGATGGTTCTGAAGCAAATGGTATGTAGGTCTCCTTTGACATGTGCTAGAATGCAACAGGCTGACATAAAAGGCTGGTCAGACTGGTTATTTGGCAAGCTACACATGTTAGTAAGGATTCTTTCAGTTGCAAGTGACAGGAACCTAAATCAAACTGACTTAAACCAAGCAGATGTATATTGACTCATATAATTGGAAAGTATGGGAGTAGAACAGGCTTCATTCAGTAAAGATCTGTCTCTCTTCTGGCTTTCAAAGGATGTCATCAGAATTTGAGTTCTTTCTTCATCTTTTGGATTTGTTTTCCTTTTGTTGTTTCCTTCAGAAAGAACCTTTGTAAAAGTTGGCGAGATGGCCACCAATAGTTCTGTGCTTATACGTCATCTCAGTAACTTCATTGGAAAGACAAAAGTCCCATGACTGAGTCTCACTGGAAAGTTTTATCACATTCCCAACTCCAAAACATTCAGAATGTTCTAAATGGCCAGGCCAGAGTCAGGTGCTCCTCTCCCCTTCCCAAATGAGTGAGTGTATGTGTGTGTGTAAGCACATGTTTGTGTGTTAGGAGATGGAGGGCATGGATCAGCTGCAATTAAATCCCATGGACTGACTGTGGGGTAGGGGTGATTCCCTCCTCCACCAACCAAAAAATCAATGTGTCAGCTATAGAAAGCAGCCCAAGTCTGCTATATTACACATTTCACATAAACAGATGCCAGTAAAATACTATCTTTTTATCTGACTAGCTGTGTATATAGATAATCTTAGATTTAAACTCCTAGGGACAGAGTATAAAAACCAACTTCTTTGATATGGGGCTTAGTAAGCACATGCCAATACATGCTTAACAGATACATTTTCATGGCTAATATCAGCATTGTTATAACCAGTTCGCTTTGGAAGAGCCTACTATTCAGGAAAGGAGGGAGGGTACCCCAACAAGACTGTTTCTGTGGATTAGAGTCTCTTGGATGGTTAGGACGACGTTTTTTGAAATGTGCTTTGAAATCCATCACTTAAACTGCCATTACTAACTCTGATGATAGGGTGAAGAATTATATTTGAGAAAAAAACCTGTTAAAACTACCTCATCATTGAGAGGTGAGACGTAAAGTAGGAGGAATTAAAAAACAAATAGCAGAAATAATTGACAAAACTTGGATAAAGAAGAGGAATTTTAAAAGCTGTGTATACGAATGCAGCCATGGCTATAAGAGTGAGATGATTCTCATGTGCAAAAGTGTGGGCAGGGAAGAGGAGAGGTATGGTCCAATTGGGTAATCAAAACTTGGCTCTGCATTAGAAAGACCAGACCTAGAATAGCTATGGGCAAGAGACCTACAAACGTAAGCACTTTTATCAGTAATGTTACATTGTGAAATAATTCCACAAAGGGTCATCTGTGAAGAAATTTAAGGCTAGGGTGAGCAGTACACAAAAGAAAAAACAAAACAAAACAGTGACATAAAAGAGCGGCAGGAAATGGGGAGCCCATGACCTGAAAGGTCTCTTTTGATCTCACTTTTCTATGATTCCAAAACAAATGTGTCTCCTTTGTGAATTCTTTCTAAGCAATAACAATTCGAGGTTCAGTTGAAAGTCAAACATGTCGGCCGCTCTCCTGGGCCTGCCGTCTGATACAGGGCTGGTGAATCCTTATGGCTTGTGACTCAGCAGGTTCAGGAAGTTACAACAGATGTCTTTTCTCTGTTTGTTATAACTCATGACCAATGTCTCTTATAACCTAGAATTTTAACCCGAAATGTCTAAAAATGACGAACCTCAGCTCAGAATAGACAAAATATTTTATGATTTATTCGTTCAAATTTCAAAAGTTCAAGGAATATGGCAAAATTTGGTGGTAATATGGCAAAAAATTTCTCCAGGAATCTAGCAGTCTATCAGAATTGTGTGTGTAATTTTTAAAAATTACCCAATTATATATACATGTATATTTTTTTAACTTTCCCTAATGGACAGTACATGATATTATTGTGTACGGAAATAGTTTGTTTCTTGACATTTTCTCTGAGATGAATTGATCATGTATCCTACTTAGAGAAAAGCAAGTTCAATGAAGCTATAGTAACTTAGCCACCACGAAGAAGACAAAAGACATGAATGTGAGTTGAAGTGACTTTAAGGGCTAGATATAGGATGACATCAGCATGTTGGCAAGAAACAGAGATACACAGCAAGGCTAGACTGTCTGATCTATCCAGGGTGGAACAAATGAAGAGGAAGACAAATGCAAAGCTACAGAAATAAATACAGCTGTCTAAAATATGCCCCTTGTGGTTATTAGTATATTTATTTTCTAGCAAAGAGGAAATTAACATATGTGATTCATATGTCACCTCCCTTTTTTCTTTACATGCTTTCGTCTCTATCAACTCTCTCCAGCTCTGATCTGCCACCCATTCCAAGAGGATCCTTTGGAAACTTGTGTACTGTAATAAACTCCTCCTGCGTCTTTCAGGGCTCCTTCCTCCTCACCGAACTGAAACTTGACCTTTACGTGACCATGAAACCTTTCTTACTGTCTACTTAATGTCTTCTACTTTCAGATAAGGGTCTTAGGTTAATCCAGGAACTCAGGTCTGCAACAAGGGCTTGCATTCAGTTAGTATATTTGAAGAAGCAACCCCAGGAAACAGGATGGGGAACCTGGAGGAGTGAACCCAGGAAGGAGGGAAAGTCAGTCCAAAGATGTGTTATCAGACCTGTCACTGCTGTGGACAACAGGAGGCCACTCCATCTGGGATGCTCTGAGGAGACTTCTGGAAATCACCTCAGAATTATTTGCCTGACAGATGGAAGAGGGGAGCATGTATCTACCAGAGAAGTGTTGGACAAGTACTGTCCATATCGGTGTTAACTCCCTCTGTTTTAGATTGCACGTATGTGAAGGCCTCATTGTATTGTCAGGCCCTGGGCTAGAAGGTAAGAGCTGAGTGTGTTCTAGAGCTGAGGTGCTGTCAGGTCACCTGTGTGTGCTGTAACCAGTGACCAAAGTGGACATGAAAAGATACACGTGACGTTTTTTATGCAAGAGGCAACCAATTCCTTGATCACTGCTGCATCTAGTTCATTATCCTCCTAACTTTACCCAGTCAACAGTCCTCTTCCGGAATCCATGACCTCTCCCCAAACCTCTCTCTCCCTCACCTCAGCTTCTGGTCACCCAGATGCTGCCCAATCTCCCCAATGATAGTGGCACTGAAGCCTCACCATCCTCTAAAACCCGTGTCTGTCACCATTTTTCTTGGCTTCAGTGCAGATGGTGATGACCCAGTAACTCCCTGGCCTCACAAACCCTCATCTTCAGGCATCACTCAACTTCAGCTGGTCCTGGCACAGCCTCATCTGTGGCTACACTATCACCGAAACCCTCCACACTTGTACACCTTGAATTAATTACAGGAATTTTAAAAAATACGAAACCTATTCACTTCCTCATTCCTTCTGCTCTTCTCTTTGTTCTCACTGTGTCCTCAAATTCTTCCCTTCTTCCAGCCCATATCTAGGCGATTCTGGTTTTATCTGCTTCCTTACCCAGGGTGGACTTCTTGAAAAGAACAATCCTGTCAATAACACATGAGATGTCACCTTAAAATCCTATGCCTCTTTTACCTACTGTCGCCTTTCTTGGTTCTGCATCCTTGGTTCTTATCAAAGTTTGCTGGAGGAAATTCTCAGGGCCATGATAACAGACTCAGCTACAAATTCACACTATTTCATCTCTGCTTAAATAGCAATCTTATGCTTGAGGTTTCAACCTTGGGAAGTGTTCAGGACCTCTGTAATCAAGCTTCTCACATGCCCACACATGCCTCAGTCGTTTCCCTAACGTAGGAGGAGTCTGTTACTTAGAATATCTTTCTGCTTCCTTTGGACTGTCCCCATTCTACTCATTCTCTACACATTACATTGGTGTGTGTTACGCTTTCCTTTCTCTAGATACCTATTGTATATGTAATCAGCAGTGTATTTGGTTATACACTGTTTTTATTATTTTTAATTATTTCTCTTCTGTTTGGGACTTTAACGAGGGAGTATGCTCCTTAAGAGCAAGGACTTTATCTGATACATCTATTGTCCCAACAATGGTGACCACCCATTAAGCACTTACTACAAATACCCATGGACTTCATTTCAGTGAGTCAGAGATTTTCACTGGAAAAAGGAACCTACATGTGCTCACTTGAATCTCAAATAGTATAAATTAGCTCTTCAAAATTCATAATCAAAATGAATTGGCATAATTAGGATCATCCTTTTATTTTTCTCTGAATATTGCTTGCGAATGACCTAGCTTCATGGGTAAATTGGACCGTGGGAATCATCCCTCAGTTTATAGTTCCAACTAAGCACAATGCCAAAGTGTTGATCTAAAACTATGTGGATGATGAAATATAAATGTAGCTTGTGTCTATGCATCATAAACACTTACATTAAAATATGAAAATATAAAAATCTGGAAACATAAAGGTTTGACTGCTTTTTAAATGTTTTTGAAGAGATGTTGACAGCAATAATTTTGGAATTTAAATAATTGTTTGGAATTTGTACAAATCAGAGCTAAAACATAAGATTTTAACTCACAGGTTTTGTTTGTGAATGTTGAGGAGTCATTAGAATAAAAAATAATTTAAGCAAATAACACTGCAAGTCTCTCTTACAAACACATTTGATAAGCGTTGATCTAGCCCAGCCTCCAGCCCCATGCCGGAATTCTCTCTAACATCCGTGTCAACCTACGCTTCAACGATAGGAAGTGTAGGTTGATAGGAAGCTCAACAGCCCTTAAGGCAACCCACTCCATTTGGAGACAGATTTCATTTTTTCAGAATTTCTTCATCCTTTTATTTTAAAGGAGTCACACAAGTTCAGATATCTAGGGGCCAGGCACATGCATAAATGAGTATGGCAGACCAGGTGTGTCAATAGGGAGCGGTGGGGACTGTGGTGAGTGGAAGGCACTGCCCGGCTCTTGCTGGATGCTGCTAGAGGAGTGCGGGGCCAATGCTGCCAGATCTTCCTGTGATTCAAAAGATGCTGAAAATCCAGATATATATATGAAGTCTTGTGGCTTTTCAACACAAGTAACTAAGTAAAAATGTTAGATAAAATACTCTGGAGGAGGGTGGTAAATTAAAAAAATATATTTGTGGGCTAAACCTGGCTTGAAGCCCTTCAGTTTTTTAACTTCTAAGTCCTGTCTTACATTTTCACCTCTGGAAAAAATGTATTAAATTTCTACTCTTTTACTTTAAAAAAGAAAAAAGTAAATCAGATATTTAAGACCAACTATTGTTCTCTATACTTACCCCCGTCTTTTTAAAATTCCTTGAGTCTTTTGAACCCAAAACACATTTAGGTTGAAAAATAAATTACATGTATCTTTATTGAGAGAGTCATGATTTAGAGGGTTCCTTAATGCAAAATATTGATTTCTATTATGATTGTTTTCCTTAGTTTTGGTCCATCAGTAAATTTCCATTTGTAAACCAGGCCTAGTATCCTCTAGGCCTCCCAGCTTTATGTCATAAGCAAATTAGATAAGCATAGTTTCTCAGTCCTCATTTAGAGCATTGATTAAAACTAAGTTTAGCTTTCCTGGACCAAGACAACTGTCCTATGATAGGCCACTAGTCCCACTGCCCTGATCCCCAACCAGCTGGCATACATCACTCAATAATCTCTAAATCTCTGGAAAATATAACCACCCTTTTCAAGATGTCAAGGTGGAGTTTAACAAATATTCTGCTAAAATTTAAAAATACGTTGCGTACATTATCTTCCTTATTTGCCAACTCAAATTCCACTTAAAAAGGAGCCTAGATCAGTACCATTGTGTCACACAACTCAGGGGAATTCGTTCATAAAAAAAAAGATACTAATGAACTTATTTACAAAACAGAAACAGACTCACAGACATAGGAAACAAATTTATGGTTACCAAAGGGGAAAGGTTGGGGGGAGGGATAAATTAGGAGTTTTGGGTTTAACATATACACACTATTATATATAAAATAGATAATCAACAAGGACCTACTGTATAACACAGGGAACTCTACTCAGTATTCTGTAGTAACCTATATCAGAAAAGAATCTGAAAAAGAATAGATATATGTATAATTAAATCACTTTTCTGTACACCTGAAACTAATACAACGTTGTTAATCAACTATACTCCAATATAAAATTAAAAAAAAAAAGACAACTCTAAGCGTAACTCATAGAACACAATGTGGCTGGTGCCCCCTGGAGTTGTGCATCCACCATAGCCCTCAATGAGGTTAATTGGTAATAAATCCCTGTGGCATCTGCGCATATATGATAGCTCTTGATAGTCATGTTCATGGCCCAGGCTTTAAACAATAACAGAAACAAGGATTACAAAAACCTGACTAACAATTTGCTGGCATCAGACATACTTCAGTATACTTTCCTTTGATAAATATTTTGGTAACATTTGAACTTATACAAGAAATTATAATTTGGTCACATAATCAATTTTTAATCTTAGTAAATGCTATGTAATCCAGAGAAAATCTAAATATCTCTGGCATTCCATATATATTATTCACTTACACTTATAAAACATATCTATTGTAGTCAAGATTACCTATTAGAGCAGAGATGGATGAATAGTTTTGTAAAGGGCCAGATAGTAAATATTTTAGGCAGTGCAGGGCATGTTCAGTCTCTGTCACGTATTCATTTTTTTCTAGCAGTTACAAATGTTTTAATAGCTGGTAATTTAATAAATAGTAAGTATTGCATCACTGCTTTATTTTGGCTTTTTTTCTTCTGTTTATTTTTGGTACTATTTCCATACACTGCCCTAAGAAGTTCTAGCTATTTAGTAGTTTTTAGATGCTTACAATAACCCACGGAAATAGGCTTTACTATTGTCTCCGTGGTTTAGCTTGGGAAATCAAAACATAGCAGGGGTTAAGTAACTTGCCCAAGTTTTCAAAGTGATTTTGCTCTTACAAAGAAATTCTTAAAATTGTATCTTACGTACATTCAAGGGTGGAAATAAGTACAAAATGTATATAGGGAATTGTGATTTATTTCTATATAAGGTAAAGTGGCCTCAGCCTTTTCCATTTTTTTCCTTTACACCACAGAGTGCAACTGCAGATGTGCGTGTTTCCACTATATTTTGGAATGATAAACTGATATGAAAATATTTTAAATAGCATGCCAAAAATGTCTTCCCTGTGCACAAAATGGACAAAGTCCAAATGTTAGTTTAAATTTCATATTATCTACCAATCTTCCCAGAAGAATCTGAAAGCTTTTATTGTTTAAGTCACGTAGTTCTTCTGAATCATCTTTCCTTTGTAAACAGTTGGCAATGCAAACTCTGGATTTTTCCACTTCATGTTCAAAGGAAGCTCATTTTTAAGATCAGTTTTAGTCAGAGTATCTGTCACCTTCCTTTTTTTTTTTTTTTTGCGGTACGCAGACCACTCACTGCTGTGGCCTCTCCCGTTGCGGAGCAACAGGCTCCGGATGCGCAGGCCCAGCGGCCATGGCTCACGGGCCCAGCCGCTCCGCGGCACGTGGGATCTTCCCGGACCGGGGCACGAACCTGTGTCCCCTGCATCGGCAGGCGGACTCTCAACCACTGCGCCACCAGGGAAGCCCTGTCACCTTCCTTTTTAACCTTTATTTTGCCATTGCTTTCTGGTGCTGGTCATTATTGGACTTGCAGCTTTAAACTGCTATTCATTTTCTTCTTTAACACTGCAGTTTTCTATTCACCAAGATTTGCGTTCCCTCCATGTTTTTTCTAAAACCAAAAATTCGTGGTCTTTTTAAAATAAAAGCTATAATTTTTACATGAACCTTGTTTCTTCTTTTAATTGGTGTTCTTTTTTTTCTTTTTAATTTATCTGTATTTGTTACAACTTTTAAAGCAGAATGTGACTTGAGCACTACGTCTCCATTCACAAAACTTGCTCTGAGTCACTTTTCAAACAGCTTTACAACATGCCTAGATAGGCTTATAATTCTGCTACTCTCAACACTACTTTTCTGTGGAAAACAAGCCCTATGGTATTCTTCTTTTAGTTAGACAATGGTGGAGGGCTGGTGATGGGTGTTATTTATTTTGAGAATCCTGCTTCAGTGAAGCTGTTGTGAAGTAAAAGCTTGAAATGAAAATACTCCTGAAGGCCTCTGACAGGGGTGAGTAAGAAGAAAGGAGATGGAGAAGGAAGAGGAAGAAACATGGGAGGGAGCGGGGATAGCACTGGAATGTCCTCATCAAGTCAGAAATTAGAAGCCAGTCAGGAGCAGGTGACCAAAGGGTTTCTTCAAGTTTAAATACAAAGCCATGTTCAGGTGCATAGAGATCCAAGTTGCTAAAAATTCTTCCCTCCAGCCCCCACCAGCCCAGCTAAATAACAGAATGTTTCCTTCAACCGGTATATGATGCACATTCAAGAGGAAAACCCACAGCTAAGCTAAAGTGATCATGTTGAAACCCCTTTCAGACAAACAAGTAAGTATTCACATTTCTTATCATTTTCTGGTTTTCCTCTCAGTGAGCTAATATGTAGCTACCTCTGTCATCATTAATTGTCCACTGTTCTTTTTTTTATTGCTATAATTTTAAAAATTGTAGTTTAGTTGACTTACAACTATACTTCAGGTGTACACAAAGTTATTCAGCTATATATATACATATAAACGCACACACACACATATATATTCTTTTTCAGATTATTTTACATTATAGGTTATTACAAGATATTGACTATAGTTCCCTGTGCTATACAGTACGCCCTTGTTGTTTATATATTTTATGTATAGTAGTTTGTTAATTGCAAACTCCTAATTTATCCCTCCCCCCTTTCCCCTTTGGTAACTGTAAGTTTGTTTTCTATATCTGTGAGTCTGTTTCTGTTTTGCAAATAAATTTATTTGTATATTTTAGATTCCACATATAAGTGATATCATATGATATTTGTCTTTCTCTGTCTGACTTACTTCACTTAGTATGATAATCTCTAGGTCCATCCATGTTGCTGCAAATGCATTATTTCATTCTTTTTGATGGCTGAGTAATATTCCATTGTATATATACCATATCTTCTTTATTGCTCCACCTGTTGATGGACGTTTAGATTGCTTCCATGTCTTGGCTATGTAAATAGTGCTGCTATGAACACTGGGGTCCATGTATCTTTTTGAATTAGAGTTTTTGTCTTTTCTGGATACATGCCCAAGAAAGGGATTGCTGGATCATCTTGAATGCATTGTAGTTAAATTATCTCCTGCAAGAAACTTAAAATGATGCTTTGAAGGAGAGTTCCCTTACCTAGAGATGGTTTGTAAATATAAAGTAGTATAAGGAAAGAAATTATATGGGATTTAAAACCTAAGTTCTTTTTATTTTAATTTGGACAAAGAAAATGGGCTAGAGAATTAGAAGATTTAGGTACTATTATATTCAATCCACAAAGTTTAATTTACTTAACATGTTTTAATCATTCTTTCAAGCTTGACAAACAGCAGTTCCAATCTTAGTTCTCTAATTTTACGCAAACCACAGCTGGAAAAAAAGATACTAAATATCTCTGAAAATTTCAATTAAAAGGCTTAAATTTTTTTTGCATCACCACAAATATCCAGTATTTGAAACTGTCACAAGTTTTCCAACATTTCCCCCCCTCCTAATTTCCATGGATTTAAACCTCTGACACTGTTACATTTTTTAATTACCTAATTTTTAGTATTGGTTTTCCTGCCGCAATGTTTCAATTAATAAAACTGTGTTAATTTTAGCATAGCTATCTAATTAATAGGACATACTTTTACCAGATTATAGTAATTAGAAAGCATCATTTAGAGAAGAATCATCATTAATTTTCTATAGTGTAATACATCATGATGAAAATAGAATAAAGTATACAAGGAGATCAGACCATGGGATATTTTTATATGGTGTTTTCAAATCAACTCTTTTATAAAAATGATTTACTTGCCAATTCATTCAAGAACCTAGTTGGTTATGGTTTTTATGCTTTTATTTTCAGGGACAAATATTTTATGTCCCCTTAGATGGTATTTATTCAGAAAGTTTCATATGCCGGGCCCTGAGCAGAGTGTTCTCAAAGAGTTCACTGCAAATGCTGTATGGAGTTGAGCACTTGTGCACTAGGAAACACTGCTGGTCACAACCATTGGGGAAAAACCCAGATGCTCTTCCACATCACAGCAAACCATTTATTGTAGAGAAAAGAGTGACCTAGTCAGAAAGACATGCTGTTGTAGAGATGTAGACAGATATTTAGAAGGTAAATAAATACATAGGTATATTGAGAAGTAAATATTTGCATATAGAGGATGTTAATAACTGCTGGGTAGTGGAAGAGTTTTAAAACTCTTATCGAAGTACAGTGTGCATGCAAAAACTGTAGGCGTAGAACTCCTACAATTTTTTACAAATGATACGTGTATAATCCACATCCAGATCAAGGGACAGAATATCACCAGCATTCCTTAAACTATTCATCTTCTACCTTGAGGGTAACCCCTTCCTATTTTCTAACAGCATGGAGTAGTTTTGCCTGCTTTGGAATTTTATATAAATTGAAATACTCTGTATGTACTATTTTGTGTCTGACTTCTTTTGCTCAGCCTTTTGTTGGTGAGATTTAGCCACATTGTATGTAGTTGTAGTTCTTTCATCCTCATTCTATCTTTGCATATGCCTTGATTTATTTATCCATTCTGTTATTGATGGGTTTTGGGAAAATTTCTAGTTTAGGGTTCTGTTTTGGAAAAACCTATGGTTCTCCTCCTGTATCTTTTTCTTTCACTTCTGACACGTGTGGTCACCAGATGTGTGGGATTTTTCTCCACACCAAGCAGCTCCCTATGACACCAGCTGGATATCCTGCAATTAAACTCAATTCTGGCACTGTCTACCTGGAGATAGTGAGAGATCCCACAGGTAAAGGGCTCTGTCCCTTAATGCTGCCCCTCACTTCAGATGCCAATCACAAGTACTAGGTCCCCATAGCTTTTGTCCAACTTGCCTGCAAATCGGAGGTTCTCATCACTTCCTTCCCCTGGGATTTGATTATTTGCTAGAATAGCTCACAGAACTCAGGAAAACACTTACCAGGTTATTAAAAGATATGACAAAAGATACAGATAAAAAGCCAACTGAAGAGATATATAGGACGAGATCTAGGAAGGTCCCAAGAACAGGAGCTTCTGTCCCAAGGGAGTTGGGGTATATCACTCTCCCTATTAGTATAGACATGTTCACCCACCTGAAAGCTCTCCAAAACCTGTACTATTGGGATTTTTATGGAGGCTTCATCACACAGTTAATGTTCAATCATTAACTCCATTTCCAGCCCCTCTGCCCTCTTTAGAGAAGAGGAGGACAGGGCTGAAAACTCCAAGCTTCTAATCATGGCCTGGTCTTTCTGGTGACCAGCTCCCATCCAGAAGCCATCAAGGAGCCCACCCTGAGTGCCTCACTAAAACACAAGATGTTCCTAGTGCTCTTATAACTCGAGAAATTACAAGGGTTTTAGGAGCTCTGTGTCAAGAACCAGGGGCAAAGACCAATAAATATATTTTCTATTATCTCACAGGTTCATATGAGTAATGCTGCATAAACATGCTTGTGCATGACTTTTGGTTAATAGATGTGTTTCTATTGGGTACTTGCTTGAGGCAGAGATGCTTAGTCACAGGGTGCGTGTGTTCTTTGGACAGTGCTGGTCTTCCAAGATGGTTGAGCTGTCTACAATCCCACTGGCAGCAGTTGAGATCTGTCGCACAGAGCTGCTGATCTTACCTGTCCTTTACATTTTAACCGTTCCAGAGAATATGTAGTAACATCACACTGTTTTGTGTTTTCCTGATGACCACTGTGATAAATGTAAAAGCACATTGCCACAATAATCAAATCCTCATAACAATTTGTACTGATGAGGAAACTGGGCTTCAGCGGATTTGTGATTTACTCAAGTTCACTCAGATTGGATGTGGTGAACCAGGATTAAAAGACTAGGTTTTGCTCATTAGTGAAGCACATAATAATAGGCTTTTAGAGTCAGACGGGAGTTTTGAGATTATCCTATCCAAAAGTTTTTCACAGATGAAGGAATTGAGGTCCAGAGGGTTGGCTCTGTTCATTACTTCAGATATCATATTACATTTGGGGGTTTTGTCTGGTGGGGGACAATGGCCTAGAGGTCTGAATTCAATTCACTACCTACCAGCTGTGTGGCTGAGACAAGTCACCTGCTTTCTCTAGGCATCTATTTTTTTTCAAATTTTTATTGGAGTAAAGTTGATTTACAACGTTGTATTAGTTTCAAGTGTACAGTAGAGAGTCAGTTATACATATACATATATCCACTCTTTTTTAGAATCTTTTCCCATATAGGTCATTACAGAGTATTGAGTAGAGTTCCCTATGCTATACAGTAGGTTCTTATTAGCTATTTATTTTATATATCTTAGTATGTATATGTCAATCCCAATCTCCCAGTTTATCCCCCCCCACTTCTCCCCTGGTACCCATAAGTTTGTTTTCTACATATGTGACTCTATTTCTGTTTTGTAAACATGTTCATTTGTGCCACTTTTTTTAGATTCCTCATATCAGTGATGACATATGATATTTTTCTTTCTCTGACTTACATCACTCAGTATGACAATCTCTAGGTCCATCTATGTTGCTGCAAATGGCATTATTTCATTCTTTTTTATAGCTGAGTAATATTCTATTGTATATATGTACCACATCTTCTTTATTCACTCCTCTGTCGATGGACATTTTGGTTGCTTCCATGTCTTGGCTATTGTAAATAGTGCTGCAATGAACACTGGGGTGCAAGTACCCTTTTGAATTATGGTTTTCTCCAGATATATGCCCAGGAGTGGTATTGCTAGATCATATGTTAACTCTATTTTTAGTCTTTTAAGGAACCCCCATACTGTTCTCCATAATGGTTGTACCAATTTACATTCCCACCAACACTGTAGGAGGGTTCCCTTTCTCCACATCCTCGCCAACATATATTGTTTGTAGGTTTTTTGATGATGGCCATTCTGACCAGTGTGAGGTAATACCTCATTGTAGCTTTGATTTGCATTTCTCTAATAATAATTAGTGATGTTGAGCATCTTCTCATGTGCTTTTTGGCCATCTGTATGACTTTGGAGAAATGTCTATTTAGAACTTCTGCCCAATTTTTGATTGGGTTGTTTGTTTTTTTTTTGATATTGAGCTGCATGGGCTGTTTGTATAATTTGGAGATTAATCCCTTGCTGGTCACTTCATTTGCAAATATTTTCTCCCATATTGTGGCTTGTGTTTTCATTTTGTTTATGGTTTCCTTTGCTGGGCAAAAGCTTTTAAGTTTAATTAGGTTGCACTTGTTTATTTTTGTTTTTATTTTCATTACTCTAGGAGGTGGATCAAAAAAGGTATTGCTGTGATTTATGTCAGAGAGTGTTCTGCCCATGTTTTCAGAGTTTTATTGTATCCAACCTTACATTTAGGTCTTTAATCCAGTTTGAATTTATTTTTGTGTATGGTGTTAGAGTGTTCTAATTTCATTTTTTTACATGTAGTTGTCCAGTTTTCCCAGCACCACTTATTGAAGAGACTGTCTTTTCTCCATTGTATAGTCTTACCTCCTTTGTCATAGATTAGTTGACCATGGGTGTGTGGGCTTATCTCTAGACTTTCTACCCTGTTCCATTGATCTATATTTCTGTTTTTGTGCCAGTACCAAACTGTTTTGATTACTTTAGCTTTGTAGTATAGTCTGAAGTCAGGGAGTCTGATTCCTCCAGCTTCATTTTTCTTTCTCAAGATTGGTTTGTCCATTTGGAGTCCCTTGTGTTTCCATACAAATTGTAAAATTTTTTGTTCTAATTTTGTGAAAAATGCCATTGGTAATTTGATTACTGTTTAGCCTCCATGTCTCTGTGGGGGTTTTTTACAGTGTTTTTCCTGTAATTTATTTCTAATCTCATTGTGTTGTGGTTGGAAAAGATGCTTGATTGATTTCAATTTTCTTAAATTTACCGAGGTTTTCTTTGTGGTCCAAGATGTTATCTATCCTGGAGAATGTTCCATGTACATTTGAGAAGAAAGTGTATTCTGCTGCTTTTCAATGACCTATAAATATCAGTTAAGTTCATCTGGTCATTTAAGGCTTGTGTTTCCTTATTAATTTTGTGTCTGGATGATCTGTTCATTGGTGTAAGTGGGGAGTTAAAGTCCCCCACTATTATTGTGTTACTATTTCCCCTTTTATGGCTGTTAGCATTTGCCTTATATATTGAAGTTCTCCTATTTTAGGTGCATATATATTTATATATATATATTTATATATATTTATTTTTATATCTTCTTGGATTGATCTCTTGATCATTATGTTCTGTCCTTCCTTGTCACTTGTAATAGTTTTTATTTTAAAGTCTATTTTTTCTGATATGAGTAGTGCTACTCCAGCTTTCTCTTAATTTCCATTTTCATGGAATATCTTTTTCCATCCCCTCACTTTCAGTCTGTACATGTCCCTAGGTCTGACGTGGGTATGTTGTAGACAGCATGTAAGTGGGTCTTGTTTTTGTATCCATTCATCCAGTCCATGTCTATTGGTTGGAGCATTTAATCCATTTACATTTAAGGTAATTACTGATAGGTATATTCCTATTGCCATTTTCTTAATTGTTTTGGATTTGTTTTCGTCAGGCTTATTTCTTCCATTCTTCTTTCGTTCTCTTTTCTTGTGGTTTGTTGCCTATATTTAGGGTTGTGTTTGGGTTGATTTTCTTTTTTGTGTGTGTATCTATTGTAATTTTTTGGTTTGAAGTTCCCATGATGTTTTGACATAGTGGTCTATATTATGTACCAAGTTGTTTTAAGTTGCTGGTCTCTTAATTTCAAATGCAGTTCACATTTCCTGCAATTGTCCTCTCTTCATGCTTGTGGTGTTGATATAATATTTATATGTAGATGATTTCCTACTATAACTTTATTTTTTAATTATTTTAAACATCTTTATTGGAGTATAATTGCTTTACAATGGTGTGTTAGTTTCTGCTTTATAACAAAATTAATCAGCTATACATATACATATATCCCCATATCTCCTCCCTCTTGTGTCTCTCTCCCAACCTCCCTCTCACCCCTCTAGGTGCACACAAAGCACTGAGCTGATCTCCCTGTGCTATGTGTCTGCTTCCTACTAGCTATCTATTTTACATTTGGTAGTATATATATATGTCCATGCCACTCTCTCACTTTGTCTCAGCTTACCCTTTCCCTTTCCCGTGTCCTCATGTCCATTCTCTACATCTGTGTCTTTATTCCTGTCCTGCCCCTAGGTTCTTCAGAACCTTTTTTTTCTTAGATTCCATATATATGTGTTAGCATATGGTATTTTTTTTTCTCTTTCTGACTTACTTCACTCTGTATGACAGACTCTAGGTCCATCCACCTCACTACAAATAACTCAATTTCTTTTTATGGCTGAGTAATATTCCATTGTATGTATGTGCCACATCTTTTTTATCCATTCATCTGTCGATAGACAGTTAGGTTGCTTCCATGTACTGGCTATTGTAAATATAGCTGCAATGACCATTGTGGTACATGACTCTTTTTGAATTATGGTTTTCTCCAGGTATATGCCCAGTAGTGGGATTGCTGGGTCGTACGGTAGTTCTATTTTTAGTTTTTTAAGGAACCTCCATACTGTTCTCCATAGCGGCTGTATCAATTTTCATTCCCACCAACAGTGCAAGAGGGTTCCCTTTTCTCCATAACCTCTCCAGCATTTATTGTTTGTAGATTTTTTGATTATGGCCATTCTGACTGCTGTGAGGTGATACCTCATTGTAGTTTTTATTTGCATTTCTCTAATGATTAGTGGTGTTGAATATTCTTTCATGTGTTTGTTGACAATCTGTATATCTTCTTTGGAGAAATGTCTATTTAGGTCTTCTGCCCATCTTTGGATTGGGTTGCTTGTTTTTTTTGATATTGAGCTGCATTAGCTGCTTGTATATTTTGGAGATTAATCTTTGTCAGCTGTTTTGTTTGAAAATATTTTCTCCCATTCTGAGAGTTGTCTTTTCATCTTGTTTATGGTTTCCTCTGCTGTGCAAAACTTTTAAGTTTCATTAGGTCCCATATGTTTATTTTTGTTTTTATTTCCATTTCTCTAGGAGGTGGGTCAAAAAGGATCTTGCTGTGGTTTATGTCATAGAGTGTTCTGCCTGTGTTTTCCTCTAAGACTTTTATAGTGTCTGGCCTTACATTTAGGTCTTTAATCTTTGAGTTTATTTTTGTGTATGGTGTTAAGGAGTGTTCTAATTTCATTCTTTTACATGTACCTGTCCAGTTTTCCCAGCATCACTTATTGAAGAGGCTGTCTTTTTTCCATTGTATATTCTTGCCTCCTTTATCAAAAATAAGGTGACCATATGTGCGTGGGTTTATCTCTGGGCTTTCTATCCTGTTTCATTGATCTATATTTCTGTTTTTGTGTCAGTACCATACTGTCTTGATTATTGTAGCTTTGTAGTATAGTCTGAAATCAGGGAGCCTGATTCCTCCAGCTCCCTACTATTACTTTATATTTGAATTTACTGGTTAGCTTTCCCATTTGGGATTTTCTTTTTTCCAGTTGTGGCCCTTTTCCCCCTCTGTCTAGAGAAGTTCCTTTAGCATTTGTTGTAAATATGGTTTTTTTGGTGCTGAATTCTCTTAGCTTTTGCTTGTCTGTAAAGCTTTTGATTTCTCCATCAAATCTGAATGAAAGCTTTGCTGGGTAGTGTATACTTGGTTGTAGATTTTTTCCCTTTCATCACTTTAAATATATAGTGCCACTCTCTTCTGGCCTGCAGATTTTCTGCTGAAAATTAGCTGATAAGCTTACGGGGATTCCCTAGTACATTATTTGTTGCTTTTCATATTTTTTCTTTGTCTTCAGTTTTTGTCAGTTTGATTAATATATGTCTCATCATGTTCCTCCTTGGGTTTATCGTGCCTGGAACTCTCTGCACTTCCTTGACTCGAGTGACTGTTTCCTTTCCCATGTTAGGGAAGTTTTCAGCTATAATTTCTTGAAATATTTTCTCAGGCCCTTTCCCTTCCTCTTCTTCTTCTGGGGCCTCTATAATGCAAATGATGGTTCATTTAATGTTGTCCCAGCAATATCTGAGACTGTCCTCATTTCTTTTCTTTTTTCTTTATTCTGTTATGTGACAGTGATTTCCACCACTGTGTCTTTCGGCTCACTTCTTCATTCTTCTGCCTCCGTTATTCTGCTATTGATTCTTTCTAGTTTATTTTTCATTTTAGTTATTGTGTTGTTCATCTTTGTTCTTTAAATCTTCTACATCTTTGTTAAACGTTTATTGTATCTTCTTGGTCTGTGCCTCCATTCTTTTTCTGAGATTTTGAATCATCCTTACTATCATTACTCTGAATTCTTTTTCGAACAGATTGCCTATCTCCTCATCATTTAGTTGTTCTTGTGGGTTTTTATCTTGTTCTTAGCCTGCAACATATTTCTCTGTCATCTCACTTTGTCAAACTTTCTGTATTGTGGTCTCCTTTATGCAGGCTGCAGGATCATAGCTCTTCTTGATTCTGGTGTCTGCACCCTGGTGGGTGAGGTTGGAACAGGGACTTGTATAGGCTTCCTGGTTGGAGGGACTGGTGCTTCTGTTGGGTAGAGCTGGGTCTTGTCCCTCTGGTGGACAGGGCCATGTCAAGGGGTGTGTATTGATGTGGCTCTGAGCTCTGTATGACTTTAGGCAGCCTGTCTCCTGATGGAGACAGGTGTGTCTGTGTTCCTGTCTTTTTGGTTGTTTGTCCTGAGGCTTTCCAACACTGGAGCCTCCAGGTTGTTGGGTGGGGCCGGGTCTTGGTGCTGAAATGGGGACCTCTGGGAGAGCTCATGCTAAGCAGTATTCCCTGGAGCCTCCACTACTGGTGTCTTTGCTCCCACAGTGAGCTATAGCCAACCTTTGCCTCTTCAGAAGACCCTCCAAGAACCCTAGGTAGGTCTAGCCCATGTTCCTATGGAAGTACAGCTTTTTGCTGGGTTCCAGTGCACATGAGACCTTGTGTGCATTCTCCAAGAGTGGAGTCTCTGTTTCTCCCAGCCCTGTGGAGCTCCTGCACTCAGGCCCCACTGGTATTCAAGGCTAAATGCTCTCGGGGTTCTTCCTACTGATGCCAGACACTTAGACTGTCTTGGAGGGCTATTTTTATGTGGGAATGTCCCTCTGTAGCCTGTGTGGGTTTAATATCTTTTGGTGCAAGTGCTGTTTTTAGTACAGATGTCTGCCACCTCTTTCCTCAGTGTATGCTGACCAATATCCTCTTGATAGGATGTGTGACTGATACTATGGTGACAAGAGCCTGTACTGGACACTAAGCAAGATATTTGCTCTGTGGTTGTCACTGCCCTGTCAGAGACAGTGTCTGCTCCCTAGTTGTTGGAGTAGAGGCCCCCAGCTCTGTTTTTTCACTGTGTTTCTTATCTGTCATGTGAAGTATGTGGGATTGGAGCACTCCCACTGGGAGAGAAGCCACTGAGTATTCCTCCTGTGGAGCTGTTCATCTGTGGGTTACTCTGTTGTGTCCCCTTTCACCTATTTTGTGGGCTCACAAATTACACTGTTTTTGGCACTGCTCTCGGCCTCACCTTAACTGTGGGTATGCCAGCAATTGGCCCAGGTGTCTCTCAGGCATTGTTTTCACCAGCCTCTCTCCCCATGCACTGGTCCCTGCCTCCCTGGGCAATAGGAAAGTCTCCTGCCCCATCCCTGTCAGGGTGGGCTCTCCCTTCCCTGGCCACTGCCACCTCCTCCACACCCCCTCCCCGCTTGGATGAGCTCATATGCTTCAGGGCAGCCTCAAGAGCAGACACCTGTGGGTGGCCCACATGCAGAGGTGGGTCTGAAACCACAGCTGAGCCTCAGGGGTCATGCAACTAAGGAGGAAGAGCTGAAATCTCTCCTCACAGCTGTGCAAACCATGGATTTACACCCCTGTGACCAACATTGTAAACTGAGCACACGCAGAACATCTGAATGGACAGTGCATGCTCCTGCAGCTGAGATGGATCTAGCTTTAGCAGCTGTGGTCTTTGTGGGCATGTACATGTGGAGGCTGGGCCAGGCCAGAGTCTGAACTGCCTCCATAGTGCCCACAAGGGGTCCAGTTCCATGATTACTGCAATCCAGGAACCTGACCTCAGTGGATCTACACTAGTGGCATGGTGTAAACAATGCCTGAGAGTCACCTGGGCCAACTGCCGGCATACCCACAGTTAAGGTAGGGCTGAGAGCAGTGCCAACAACAGTGTAATTTGTGAGCCCACACACGGCAAAAGGGGACACAACAGAGCACACCCACAAATGAACAGCTCCACATCCTCCTACTCCTCCGCCATCTTGATTCCCCTCCATCTGTTCTTTAATGAGGGCTCTGTGGGCTCAAAAATGTTTTTATAATTTAATTTTTATCTTATAGTTGATTTCCAATGTTGTGTTAGTTTCAGGTGTACAGCAAAGTGATTCAGTTATACATATACATATATCTATTCTTTTTCAGATTCTTTTCCCATCTATATGCAGAATATTTTAAAAAAATTTTTTAGTGAATAATCTTTTTTACAAAATTTTTAAAATTTATTTATTCATTTATTTATTTTGGACTGCGTTGGGTCTTCGTTGCTGTGTGCGGGCTTTCTCTCGTTGTGGCAAGTGGGGGCTGCTCTTTGTTGCGGTGTGTGGGCTTCTCTTGTTGAGGAGCATGGGCTCTAGGCGAGCAGGCTTCAGTAGCTGTGACACGTGGGCTCAGTAGTTGTGGCTCGTAGGCTCTAGAGCACAGGCTCAGTAGTTGTGGTGCATGGGCTTAGTTGCTCCATGGCATGTGAGATCTTCCCGGACCAGGGTTTGAAACCGTGTTCCCTGCATTGGCAGGCGGATTCTTAACCACTGCACCACCAGGGAAGCCCTATATGCAGAATATTGAATAGAGTTTCCTGTGCTACACAGTAGGTCCTTGTTGGTTAATCTATTTTATATATAGTAGTGTGTATATGTTCAAAAATGTTTTCTTGTGTGTTTATAGCCACCCAGAAGACAATTATGATAAAAACCTCAATTTCTTGTGGTTACAGCTGGCATGGACTTGAATAGTCCTCAAGCAGCCTGTCCTCCCTCTGTGCCATGATTGCTTGTCCTTAACTGGGCTCAGCTGTCCTCAGTTTTTGACCAATATTCCAGTGGTTTACTGGGTAGCTCCACCTGGATACCTACAGGCACCTCAACATGTCCCAACCCAAACATGTCCCCGCCTCTGCTCCACCAACCCCTGTCTCCAGTCCTATTTGTAAGCCTGTTTCTTTTCCCTGTTTCCTCCTTTATTTGAAATTAATGTCACTGACCTCCACCTTTCATCTAAGCTACATTCCTTTCTCCTTTACTCCACTGCATTATCCCCAGTTCAAGGGCTCATCACCATGCCTCTTTCTATTGGAACAGTTTTTCCAAAAGGGTCCATAGCTCCCGTATCTTTTTCCACTAATGCACCCTCCACAATCTTGCAGACTTTATCTTTCTGTATTATGATATAATTATGCTATAATCTTGCTAAAATAAAATAAAAACGTCTTTAGTGACTCTCTATGAACAATGAGGTAAAGTCCAAATTCCATGGCTTGGCCTTCAAGGTCTTTAAAATCTGGCACCTGCCTACTTTGTACACCTGAGTGTAATTTCTTGTTGCTCATTTTGCTTAGCTGCTTCACTTACATGCCCCACTGCAGACCCTGTCTGCTCTATAACCACGCTCCACTCCTGGCCTGAAACATGCATGTTCCATTTCATCTACTAGAAACTGCTGACCTGGAATGCCCTTTCTTCTACACCTGTTAAATTTCTACTGATTTCCTCATCTGTGAGGCTTCTTTTTTATATCTTTATTGGAGTATACTTGCTTTACAATGGTGTGTTAGTTTCTGCTTTATAACAAAGTAAATCAGTTATACATATACATATGTTCCCATATCTCTTCCCTCTTGTGTCTCCCTCCCTCCCACCCTCCCTATCCCACCCCTCTAGGTGGTCACAAAGCACCGAGCTGATCTCCCTGTGCTATGGGGTTGCTTCCCACTAGCTACCTATTTTACGTTTGGTAGTGTATATATGTCCATGCCACTCTCTCACTTTGTCACAGCTTACCCTTCCCCCTCCCCATATCCTCAAGTCCATTCTCTAGTAGGTCTGTGTCTTTATTCCCATCTTACCCCTAGGTTCTTCATGACATTTTTTTTCTTTCTTTCTTAGATTCCTTATATATGTGTTAGCATACGGTATTTGTTTTTCTCTTTCTGACTTACTTCACTCTGTATGACAGACTCTAGGTCCATCCACCTCACTACAAATAACTCAATTTCGTTTCTTTTTATGGCTGAGTAATATTCCATTGTATATATGTGCCACATCTTCTTTATCCATTCATCTGTCAATGGACAGTTAGGTTGCTTCCATGTCCTGGCTATCGTAAATAGAGCTGCAATGAACATTTTGGAACGTGACTCTTTTTGAATTATGGTTTTCTCCAGGTATATGCCCAGTAGTGGGATTGCTGGGTCATATGGTAATTCTTTAGTTTTTTTAAGGAACCTCCATACTGTTCTCCATAGTGGCTGTATCAATTTACATTCCCACCAACAGTGCAAGAGTGTTCCCTTTTCTCCATACCCTCTCCAGCATTTATTGTTTCAAGATTTTTTGATGATGGCCATTCTGACCGGTATGAGATGATATCTCATTGTAGTTTTGATTTACATTTCTCTAATGATTAGTGATGTTGAGCATCTTTTCTTGTGTTTGTTGGCAATCTGTATATCTTCTTTGGAGAAATGTCTGTTTAGGTCTTCTGCCCATTTTTGGTTTGGGTTGTTTGTTTTTTTGTTATTAAGCTGCATAAGCTGCTTATAAATTTTTGAGATTAATCCTTTGTCAGTTGCTTCATTTGCAAATATTTTCTTCCATTCTGAGGGTTGTCTTTTGGTCTTGTTTATGGTTTCCTTTGCTGTGCAAAAGCTTTTAAGTTTCATTAGGTCCCATGTGTTTATTTTTGTTTTTATTTCCATTTCTCTAGGAGGTGGGTCAGAAAGGATCTTGCTGTGATTTATATCATAGAGTGTTCTGCCTATGTTTTCCTCTAAGACTTTTATAGTGTCTGGGCTTACATTTAGGTCTTTAATCCATTTTGAGTTTATTTTTGTGTATAGTGTTAGGGAGTGTTCTAATTTCATACTTTTACATGTACCTGTCCAATTTTCCCAGCACCACTTATTGAAGAGGCTGTCTTTTCTCCACTGTGTATTCTTGTCTGTGAGGCTTCTTTTATCTTACCTTTCCTTTGCTTAGGCCACCTTCATCTTCTCATCTCTGCTTTCACCTCAGTCATCATAAAGCTCTACTGCAGCACTTCTCACATGGTACCCTAGTCATTGGTTTCTGTCTCTAACTTCCCTACTTTTTGGAGATCCTCAAGCATCAGGGTTGGGTCCATCCATCTCCATATCTCCAGTGCTGAATGAACATAGATGCTCAGTGAATATGACTTGAGTGTACTAATGAATTTACTGAATCTGAGGAGGCAAAACAACAGACTTTCCTTAGTAGCAAACTACCAAGATACAACTTTCCTCCTTTCTCATTAATATGCTCAAGTTTCATTTCTTTGCTTTTCTCGTCATCAATATTTTGTTAACTAGGGGTTTGCAAGGATGGCGCTTTTACGTGCACTTTAAGTGCATCTGTTTGCAATTAGGGCATCTCGAATCTGAAGATTTGCATGGGGCTCCTTGAGGCTTTAAATTGAATATTATAGATGAAATTTCTGAAATCAAATTTATCTTAAAAAATAGAAGCCCAGAGAGTTGCCAAGTGGAGTGTGTATAACGGAGTGCGCTCTCTTCAAATGTGGTCTGCTCCTCTCTGTTTCCATTTTGCGGAGTTTAACACTGATCCACTAAGCTAATTACATGATGGGGAGCATGTGATCAAGCATAATGTTGTTTTTAGAAAAATCTGGGACATATGAAAAAGAATCCAAACACATTTTAAAATTAAAATAATATAATGCCTAGGTAAAACAAATAAAAACCTACAAATAAATCTCTGAAATAGAAAGCCCCAGATTGTTTATAAGCCCTTTTCTAGAAAATAAAAAAATTATAAAAGAATCAGTTACTCATAGATGTAGAAATGCTTCACCTTTTCCTTAAGGTATTTTATGTAGACATGATCATCACTCAAAAGTTTAGCTTTTAATTTAACCTTTAAAACCTAAGAATGCTGATTTTTTAAAATGCTGCTATAAGAATACATTATCATAACGAGGAAGTGGCACTGTCAAGACAAAAGTCTCCATGATGTTCTTTGCAATAATTAGGTAAATAACAATACAGTAGAAAAAGTTCATTTGAATTTTCCAAAATGGTTTTCCTCTTACAACATTCCAGATTTTTAACAAGTTCTAAATAAGTTTTAAAAGACAGAAATGTGCTGAAAGGAGAATTTTCAGGCCAATCACAAAAGGAAAAATTAATAAGGATTAAACATTTCTCACACTTGGTTCAAAAGTGTGTACTTTGGGGCTTCCCTGGTGGCGCAGTGGTTGGGAGTCTGCCTGCCGATGCAGGGGACGCGGGTTCGTGCCCCGGTCCGGGAGGATCCCGCATGCCATGGAGCGACTGGGCCCGTGAGCCATGGCCGCTGGGCCTGCACGTTCGGGGGCTGTGCTCCGCAACGGGAGAGGCCACAGCAGTGAGAGGCCCGCGTACCGCAAAAAAAAAAAAAAAAGTGTGTATTTTGATTTTGTTCTCACTTAAGTAGTGCTAAATTATAATATGAAGCCCATGCTTGTAACTACTCTTCAATAGCCGCATTATCCAGGATTACTGGCATTAAATACTAAATTAACAGTAGCTGTTATTATTTATAAATTAATTTTTTTCCTCTTTCTCTGAGTTCTATGAATTACACTGTGTAACCTCCCTTTTCTGAAGGGATATAGGTTGTCACAGTGTAAATAATTGTGGCCTAGAAACTGAAGACTTAGAGTCAACATGTGATTTGCCACCAAGTGGTTCTGTGACCTCTGATGAGTCACTCAGCTTTTGCTGACATTGGATTGGATTGGAACCAGACTGCGTGAGGTTGTTTCTAATTCTTATATTAAATGATCCTTCTTGGGCCCATATTAAAGAGGATTATGCCTTAAAACATATCACAGTTCAGTCCTTTCTCTACCATTTTTGTATTAAGACTCATCTAGTTGAAAGTGACTAAATCCATCTCAAACAGCCTGAAGCCAAAGAGACAATTTATTGGTTCATAAAACTGAAAAGTCTAGGAGTGGATCTAGGTCTCAAAGTCTGGGGGGGCTCCAAGGGCTCCAAATGTGTCATCACAATCCAGTTTCTCAAATTCTTCTTCTCAGCTCTGCTTTCCTTTGCCTTGGCTTCCCTCTTGGTTAGGCTGTCTTCATGAGGTATTCTCTGGCAACTCCAGACTTACCGCATCTTTACAGCAAGCAATACCAATGGGGAAAAAAAGCATATTTTCAACAAAGTTCCCGAGTGGCCAAGTCTGAGTCTTGCCCTCTCTTGGAAGTGATGGGGGTCGGTGAAGATGGGGATGGTGGGGCATTTCCACATCAACAGAGAGAGTTGATTCCTCAGAGGAAAACTGGTGTAAAGTTTGCATAAAAAGGGAAAGGGATGCCGAACAGACAAAAATAACAGGTGTCCCCTGGCAACCTTGCAACTTGGGCCACTTCTTTGCGCTGCGCATGGCTTTCCCTTTTTCTACACTGCCAGCTCCTTGGATAGCAAGAACCATATTTATTCACTCTGTGTTTCCTATCAAACCTACCACTATTCTTTGAAATGAGAAGTGTTTGTTAATAAAATAACTGTGGCAGCTATGGAAGTGGGACTCAGAGTGCAATGAGCTGACAGCCAGCCTCCAGTTGCAGTGGCTTGAGGATCTACCGCAGCATTTGTGCCTAGGCCAGGCTGGGACTGGGTGACCCTTTGCAATGACCAAACATGGCAGGGTCTGGGGCCTGGCCATTTCTGTCCGATGCTATACTCCTCTATGGGTGATTTTTTATTTGGAGCTTCCCACTGGGTTGGCCAATGCTTTGTTAGGTCTGTATGGCAGTCTGAGGTTCTTCCAGTTTGCTTCCTCCCACTTTCCTTTCATATATTCAGACCTGCAACTCGTCTAAAGGTTTTCTCTGTCCAATCTTGCTTCCTTCCCCTTTACCTTTCCCAGGTGTTACCTCTCCCAGTAGACCTTATGCATTCCTAACTCTGCCTCAGCAGCTGTCTTCTGGGGGACCCAAACTGATGATGAAATAGGCTTTGGGCCTGGATTATTCAGCCCTCCTCTGGCAATGAGGACTCCCATCTTGGTGGTAAGCAGAGCACACATAGTCCCTGTCACAAGGTGGTGATTCCATTGCTAAAAACTTCACAGGTGTTGCTGTGGAGGGGGACACCCTGATTGCAACAATGATTGAGGACCTTGAAAAGTGCTGCGCGGGAGATGGGTGGAGAAGAACGTATATAAGGGCAATGTATTTGGCTGCTGTTACTAGATTGAATTGAAACACTAGAGAAAAATAATGAAAAGCTAATGGCAATTAACAGATCAAAAATCAAGTGAGAAGTCCTGGGGACCTCGTTAGCAGCTTCAAAAGCAGTCTTTATCTTCTGCAGGAGGTAAGCAGAAAAAGCCAATAACCAACTCCAGACTTAGAATCATTGAGCTTCAGATGATTGAATGCTCAGTGGAGACAGACCTAATGAGCAGGGCACTAACTGGGAGAATCAGCAAATTTGACATATGGGATAGGGAAGCATCAGGGTAGATAACGCTAAAGCTTTTGGCTCCCCAGATCCCTCTGAACATTCAGAGCCTGTGTAGGGCGCCTGGTCATCCTTATGTGGGAAGACACTGCTGGGGCTTCTTTGCAGGAAGGCAATGGGGGCTTCCCCTCAAGATCTACCTCTACCACTTCTGGCTGCCATGTTGGTAACTGGATCAAGTCTCAGTGTAACCCAGCTAGAGATGTGCTGAGCCTGAGAATTGAGAAATCATATCCTAAATTAACCAGCATATTCCAGCAGAAGCTGGGGAAGTGGCCCTGGGGATTAGATTTTGAAGGTGCTTGACAAAGGAGGCCAGAACATAGTACTGGATAAAGGAGACTTTATTGACTTAGAAGTACTCTGGAATATAGGATTTCACCTTGGCAAGGACCTCAGTACATGATATGCAGCCTTTGATTTGGCAAATGTGTTTGTTACTTTCCATCCTAATCAAGAAAAGTGAACAGAAATAGTTCTCTTTGGTCCACATGGTATAGACAACAGTATATATTCACAGTTTTGCCCCAGGGCTATGTAAACTGTCATAATATAGTCCTAAGAGATCTGGACCATTTAATATCCTTCAGAATATCACATTTGTCCATTGCATTGATCATATTATGTAAATCTGGCAGGTTGAGTAAGAGGTGGCTAGCATACTGAAAGCCTTGGTAAGATACATGTCCTCCAGAGGACAGGAAATAAACCATATGAAGATTCAGGGGCCTGTCATATCAGTAAAATTTTAGGGACTCAGCAATCATAGAATCATAGACATGCTGGGACATCCCCTCCAAAGTAAAAAAAAAAAAACCAAAAATATCCCCAAAACCCAAATTGCTGCATCTTGTAAATCTTACAACAAAGAAAGAAGCACAATGCCTGGGAAGTTTCTTGGGGTTCTGGAAGCAACACATTCCACACTTAGGAATACTACTTCAGCCCAAATACCAGGGGCAGGGCTCTGTGGCAGCTCCAGACTGCATGAACAAGCCCCGCTGCTTGGACTATATGATCAGGCATATTTTATGATTTTGAAGATGTCAGTGTGGAAAAGATACAGTGGAATTTATGGAATACCCCAGTTGGAGAATCTCAATGCATGCCCCTGGGGTTCTGAAAGAAGTCCCAGCTATCTGTGGCAGAGAGAAACACGCTTTTGAAGAACCATGAGGAGCAGTTGGGGTGATGACTGAGGGCAAGGGAAGTTTAGAGTGAGAGTGGGAAGAAGGGCAGTGAGGCACACCAGCTGCAAGAAGGGCTGTAGTTCTTCTCAGGAAGAAAGACCCACTGGAGTCCTGGAGGGCTGCTCCTGGTTGCAGACATGGATCCCTATGGCACAGGAGTGGCCTGTGGGCACCACAGACGTGTGCCGCTTGGATCCCCCTTCAGGAAAGAACTTGCCATTCAGCTGTGAGATGGCCGACAGCCTCCAGGGGCAATGCTTGCATAGAATGTCACAGCTTTTGAGCCAAGACCACACTCTTCCCTGGTGGTCCTCAGAGTGACTGAGCATGGTAGGCCTGCCAGGGCCTGACCTCTTCTGCCCAATGTGGAATTCCTCTGACACACAACTGACTCCCCAGGGTTTCACAATCTGAGACACTCCCTGCCCAATTCTTCCTCCCACTTTCTTTTCACAAATCTCAGATTTATATCCTAGTCTAAAGACTTTGCCAAATCCTGCTTCCTCTTTCTTTATCTTTCCTGGGCATTATGACCCATCGCCATCCAACACACAACTTCTAAAACCTCTTGCACTCCTTTCTTCATCTTTGCATTTCATTCCTAGTTGCAATATCTAAATAACTTGATTCTGATTTTGGCTAAAGTCTACATTGCCCACCTGCTTCAGGAGCACTTGAACTTTCTTTCAACTTAATTCATGGAAACCGTTCACATGTGCCCTGTTACACCAGAAATTCTGCTACAATCACTGTCACGTTAGCCTCATTTCTCAAAACTATAGTGCAAGCCATAGCTTTGTGACCAACGGACTGGGGTAATGATTTAAACTTCAGGAGTCCTTTCTTTACTACTTTTTACATTTGAATGAAAATAAAATTTAGGTCTTCGCTACATACCTGTTATATCCTGCAACAGGTCTCTGTCAAAGGAGTTTTTGATTAGATGGTGAGGAGGGCATCCATACCACAGGAGGGCATGTGTACATGTGAGAAATATGAATACTTTGAATGCCAAGCATAGTTTTCCGTTCTTATATCATGTGTTTTCCATGCTATTCTCGAGTTAAAGTCTCCAAACTTATTTGGAATTATTTGTTGGTCTTTTCCGTCTCAGCAGTACCTCTGGAAGAACTTTGAAGATGTTTTATTTCACTGATATTTAAGGAACACTGATCTTAGAAAGGATCTGGTTTCCTTTTTCTTACCCTCTTATTTTTCCCCCACGGGTTTTAGACTTCTCCATAACTTTTATTAAGCTATCTTTGAGTTCAGAAGGCTGCGAGAATTTTTCTTTTAAAAAGGAAAGCTTGCCTACCAGCCAGTTTTATATTTTTCCCCAAGCACTCAACAGTCTAATCTTTTTCCCACTTAAAATGAGAAAGAGTTTAGCAAGAAATTGACTTGATGTTAGGACAGGAGCTTTGGGAAGCTTTAATCTCTATGACAGCTTTAACAAACCAATCCCGCTCGCCGACCTCCTACATTTTGAATAGGACCTGCTCCTGCCAGCCCTCCAGGTAGGATAGTAAGCCTCTAAAGCGCGTTTGTGAGGGCTCTGTATTCACTCTTTCTTTCGGTTTTCTCTTCCGTACTTTCAGGATCTTGAGTCTTTGCAACATATTCCCTAGTCCTTTAAAAGTAGAACTTAGAAAGGAAATGAGACTTTGGTTTGCCTTTGAAATATTTGCTCAAGTTTCGCTATCTGCACAGCCCCCAAAATGGTGATTTGGGGAAATGTTTGGAAATGCTGAGTCTTTAAAGGAATGCTTTGTTTTCTATTTTCACATAAAGAAACAAATGACATAAATTTTTTATGCTAAGGAGAGATACTTTTGCCTCAGAAAAAGATAACTTTATAATGATCTGTAATATTGTTTATTGGTTACCAATAATTATCCATGCCAGTGGTCCTCAAACTTTAAGGACATCATAATCACCTGGGGGGCATAGGCCCCACTCTCAGAATTTTTTATTCAATAGGTGAGAATCAAAAATTTGCATTTCTATCCGGTTCCCATGATGATGCTGCTGGTCTGGGGACCATACACTGAGAACCGTTGATCTATACCATTGCTCTCATTACCCAATAGGAAAAAAAATCCCTAAAATTTCTATGAGCATTCCTAATTGAACTAGAGTATTATGACCATTTTATATCATTACTGAATGAATTTAGAAGGGGAAGTAAAAAAAATTCTGATTTATTTTAGGACAATTAATTATTAAAATATAAAAACTGTCAGTTATCTTCTCTGATTGGTGGTATTTCATTCCTTTGTTTCTTACGTGAAAAATATATACAGCCAATAATATATACTTGTAAAACAATAATGCCGCTAAAAAATATAAGCTATTTTCATTTTCTTTATTTTTCTTTAGTTGTTCCAAGTATTTACTGGAGTCTGTTGTAATTAATGAATTTTTTCCATCTATTAATGTGGGGCTAATAGTATGTACTTTTTAGGGTTGTTATGAGGTTTAAAGAAGAGAGTGTGTATAAAATGTCTAACATAGTACCTGACTACTAACAGATGACCAAGAAACATCAATTTTTAATTTTCATTTCTTTACCCATTTTAACACCGCTAATTGTTTGTGGGTACTTTAAAATACATGTATTCTACCCTGAAAAATCAGAGAAATAAGAGAAGAGAGGTACAAATTATTTTAATGTGGGATTATTTTCCATTAGATATTACAGGCTTTTTTCATTTGTTTGTTTTCAAAATAGGAATAACTGCTTCCATGCAGACTAGGTATGTTATTTTAGACTATTAATGCAAACTCAATTTTTTTGATTTATACCATTCCTAAACCCATATAACACCATCAATAATAGCTTCCACCTAGAATTGTGTTTGCATGTCAGTACTAGGCTAAACACGTTATATTGCTTACTTTATTTCATCCTTATAACAACCCTATTAAGTTGTCGTTTCTGACTTTTACAGATGTTAGTTCATTGCTATCTCCTCTTACCTATAGTGAAACCTCCACATAAGCAGCGGCTTTGTTTTAGGTCCTGCTGTAGCCCTGCTGCTTAAAAGAGTACTTGGCGTATAATAGGTGTTCAAGGAGTATTGGTTGAAATAAATCCATGCATCATTAAAAGGAAATGAATGAAAGGAACTCTTCCCTGAGAGGCTAAGTAATTTGTCTCAAGTCCCTGGCCAGGTTAAAATCCAGGCACTGGATTTCAAGTTTTCCCTTTCCTGACCCCTAACATACAACGTAGAATAGGAGTTTCCTAAACTATTATTAAACCATCTGAGCTTCTCTATAATTTTCAAATGGTAACAACAGCGCATGTAATATTGAAATGCGCTTGAAAAGAAACCTGGAGTTACAAGTTTAAAAGAAGCTCAAGTTGAAGGTAAGAGAGTCATTGGTAGAGAATGGTTGAGGGAGCAAGTTATTCTATGGATATAACTTGTCTCTGCAGAACCAGATTGAAAATGTTAAGTCACCCAAGATCACCAATAGAAGGATGTCTCATTCTCAAACTGCTGAATGCCTGCAGCCATTCCTTCAGTGAAAGTGGTGGTTGAGGTTTTCTAGAGTCCATGTTCCCACTATAAGCAATCTTGATTCTTTGTTTTTGTTTTTTACGGTACACGGGCCTCTCACTGTTGTGGCCTCTCCCGTTGCGGAGCACAGGCTCCGGACATGCAGGCTCAGCGGCCATGGCTCACGGGCCCAGCTGCTCCACGGCATGTGGGGTCTTCCTGGACCAGGGCACGAACCCGTGTCCCCTGCATCGCCAGGTGGACTCTCAACCACTGCGCCACCAGGGAAGCCCAGCAATCTTGATTCTTGATACTTCTCCCTCATATTCTGAATATGGGTCAAAGGAACAATAGTTGACCACATTAGTATTGAGTAAATAATATCTGCAGGTTTCGCTGGGTTTAGTTCTATGTTATAAATACTTTTAAAATTATAGCGCACAATACAAGATTTCTTATTGCACTGAAATTCCAAAAAATTTGTCTTCTTCCTTTAAGGAAAAAAAAAAAAAAGAAAGAATGTGATCACATTTTACTCATATATCCCAAACATTTACATGAGAGGGAAATAAACTATTTTATCTCAGCAGTTATTAATTTGGGTTGTTGTTACACAAAGCTGAAGTGATTTCATATACGGTATATTTTACTTTGGTAAGTTCAATATTTCGTTTTATAAAAAGTTAAAAATAAAAAGTCATAATAGGGACTTCCCTGGTGGCTCAGTGGTTAAGAATCTGCCTGCCAACGCAGGGGACACGGGGACACCTGGTCCATGAAGATCCCACATGCCGTGGAGCAACTAAGCCCGTGCGCCACTACTACTGAGCCTGTGCTACTGAGCCTGCATGCCACAACTACTGAGCCCGCACGCCTAGAGCCTGTGCTCCGCAACCAGAGAAGCCACCACAATGAGGAGCCCGTGCACCACAACGAAGAGAAGTCCCCACTGGTGGCAACTAGAGAAAGTCCATGTGCAGCAACAAAGACCCAATGTAGCCAAAAATAAAAATAAATGAAATTTAGAAAGTCATAATAAACCAAGATCTTTGACATCAAGGCACTTTCCAAGTGAAAATGCTTCTTATCATTCTCCAAAATAAAACAAAATAAGATTGGCAAAACTTTGAAATTTGGTTTAGATTTCCCCTCATATATAATAACTTATAATTCTCAATGAATCTTCCTCAAGTTTATAGTTTTCTTTGACTATGACTACACAAATCACTTTTTAAGAGGGATCATTTCTCAGTCAAAATAAGTAAAATTAAAACAGAGTTTTGTTGGTATCTTCCCTTTGTGCAAAGATACATGGATGACATTTCTCTGATACACATCCTTTCTTGATTCCCCTGAGACAAAAACACTGAAAAGCTGTCTCTGTAAATAAGTCAGCCAAGAAGCTTCTTCTTCTACAACTTCCATCAAATATGTATCTCACAGTTGAGATATAATTCTTGAGCCAGATTATTTTAAATTCCATAATAAATGATTAATTCTTCAGTAGTTTATCATCTCTTTGAGATATGCCTTTGATTATGAATACTAATAACAAGTAGTGATTTAACTTCAAAAGATTGTTACTCTCCTCCTATTTGGTCTGCGTCTTGAGCAGCTGTCCAGGGTACTTAAACAAAATTAATTAGTATAAATACTTAAATTACAGATCTTTCCATTTTTCTTGTGGTTTGTGGGTTTTGAGACACTGAAGATGCTTTGCACAATAACTCAGTTTGTTTTTCCATTTTGAACAAGATTTTAAAATCCTCCAGCCTAAGAATAATGATAAATGATATAGAAAATATTTGTGATTGCCTGTGAAGCTGTGTTAGAAAGATTGTACAACACTTCTTTGAAAATGGTGTTATGGTATTTTGCTTATGGAATAGAGATAATATGATTAAATATTATGTCTACATTGAATATGAACTTAGAGGTCACTGACTCCAGCTCTTTATCTGAATTCCTAGAAGGTAGTCATTTTGTTCCAAGTTAGGGAGGCTCAGCACCTCCAGAGGTGGCCCTCTTCAGGTTCTGAACAATGGAAAACCTCTTTCTGCTATGGAACTTAATCTAGCTCTTTCTGAGTTTCATCTTTCCATCCTTCTGAAGTATCATTCTGATTTCTGTATTCCCATCTTTTTCTTGGAGAACAGAGGGAAAATTGAGTTACTGGTCCCAGATCTTCAACATTAAGTGCTGGAATTGCTTTGTTAGAAGCTATACCCACTTCCTGGATAACAATATAAGAAAACAAAGCATCTATTTCTGAGTTCTATATGAAATCAAAATCCCAAGTACAACATTCATAATAATCTATTCATGATTTGATAGCAAACCGACACATAATTGCAAAGTGTATTTTCACTCTTTAAAAAAATACAGCAAAAAGGAAGTTTAAACTTTTCCTCTTACTTATTGGTCATAATAATAACTTAGACACATACTCTTAAGACAGCAGTTCTCGAAGTGTGGGTTGAGGATGTTTTCAGGGTGTCCATGAAGTCAAAACTATTTTAATATACTATAGTAATGCTAATAATATTAAAACATTATTTGCCTTTTTCATTGTGGATGTTTCACTGTGGATGCTGATGGTACAAAAGCAATGGTGAGTAAAACTGCTTGGGCATCAGCATGAATCAAGGCAGTAGCAGCAAACTACACTAGTAGTCACTGTATTCTCCCCTGCCACACATTCACAGTAAAAAGCTGCCAGGTTCATTTGAGAACAGCCTTGATGAAGCAGTAAGAATTATTAAATTTATTACATCTGGACCCTTGAACACGTATCTTTAAATATCCTTTGTGGTGAAATGGGAAGTACTCATAAAACACTTTTGCTACATATGTGTAAGTATCTGAAAAAAATACTCTTGCCATTGTTTTTGTTGCAAGCTGAACTAGCCACTTTTTTCATGGAACACTATTTGAAAGAGTAACTGACAAACTATGGGTATTCAGATGTGAGTATTTGACAGACATTTTCTTGAAAATGAATGAAGTGTGTCTGTCACTTTGAAGATCCAACTGACGGTATTTAGCTACCAATAATAATATTTGAGATTCCAAGCGATAATTAGAATTTTAGGAAACTTGTACCTGTCATTGTGAGCTTGACAGCTTCCCAGTATGTAGAGACTTTACTGAACAGAGTGGTAGAGATACTAGCAATTGTGATTTTTACTGATATTGTATAATAAAATGTGTTAACCTTTGGAAGACCTGCGTAATCCAGTTAGTTAATGTTTTAAAAATTATCATTGCATATGATATAAAGCCATGTATGGGCAAAAAATCTACAGGCCAATGGATTTCAGTGATTAGAGTGTGAAAACTTTCTTAATATCATTCCAGATTCCACATTACAGCTAACTTTTAAGAAATTACTACTTACGAGTGTTGGTATAATAACAGCAAAGAAGAATATCTACAATTATATGTAAAGGCTATTAAAATTTAACTTAACTCTTTTCTAACCTTGTATCTATGTGAACCTAGATTTTCTTCACCAAGACAACTTATTGTAACAGACTGAATGCAGAAAAGATATGGGAATCTTGTTGTCTTCTATTAAGCCAGATATTAAAGAAAGCAAAAAAAAAAATAAAACAATATCACTATTTCTTATTTGTTTGGAAAAAATAGTGTTAAAATAGTTTACAAAATAGTGTTTAAAATAAAAAGTGTTATTATGTTAACATGTAATGAGTTTGTTATTTTTAAAATGAACTAATAAGAAATTTTGCATATATATGTTACTTTTGACTACATTAAATATTGATAGATGTGATGTACATAACTCAAAGCTCTTTGAATGGCCTCCAAATGTTTAAGAGTTAAAGGAGACTTGAGACAAAAATGTTTGTGAATCATTGTGCCAAGGAATACTCTGGTAAAAGATTCAGTTATCCTTACCCTCATTAACTTCAAAAGATTGGAAATAAAACCCATATATTTGTTTCCAGTAATAACCAATACAATAGTGGATCTGTTATCTACTATTTTATTTTATGCCTCTACATATCTATTTAAAAATCTTTACTATATTTAATTTTCTTTAATCAAAGATTGTTTATAATATGAAGGTTGATAACAATACCAACCAGATATATTTCTTATAACAAGGATGATGGGATACTGCATTGCACACCTTTTTTTTCAGTTTTCTTTACAAATATATTTTTAAATTTTATAATGGAGTATAGTCGATTTACAATGTTGTGTTAGTTTCACATGTACAGTTAAGGTATTCAGTTATACATATACATACCCCTTTTCTTTTTCATATTCTTTTCCTATATGTTATTATAGAGTATTGAGTAGAGTTCCCTGTGCTATACAGAAGGTCCTTGCTGCTTATCTATTTTATACATAGTAGTGTGTTTATATTAATCCCAACCTCCTAATTTTTCCCTCCCCCAACACCTTTCCCCTTTGGTAACCATAGGTTTGTTTTCTAAGTCCGTGAGTCTGTTTCTGTTTTGTAATTAAGTTCATTTGTATCATATTTTAGAATCCACATATGTGATATCATATGATATATGTCTTTGTCTGTCTGACTTACTTCACTTAGTATGATAATCTCTAGGTCTTATACATCTTGTATATGATTAATGTCAGAAGTTTACTGCCCTTTGTGTAAAGCTGAACTTCAAGCCTCTAGAAAAGTGCACCGGACTTTAGGAAACACTTGCAGTAATTTTATCTGGTGTCTTTCTTAACTTTGATCAACAAAGTTAGTCACTTAGAACTGTAGGTGTATTGTTGTAGAATTTAAAATAAATAACTTTAGAGTTGTCAACATTCATAAATAGAGCATGTAAATATTTCATATCTTATCTGGGTAACCATCAAGACCTTTCCCATCTCCAAGGAAGAGAACTTGGGAGAGAACTTAAGAGACTGTCCTCATGGTGATGACTACCTTTCATTGAGTAATTAACATGAGTCAGGCACTATACTAAGTACGTTACACACCTTATATCACTTAAACCCTACAGCAATCCTTTGAGAACTACATATATTACTAGTGTTACAAAGAAAGGAACAGAGGCTTGGTGAAAATAAATAAATTGCTTGAAGTCACCCAGCTTGTAAATGGTAGAACTGTAGTCAAACCCTGAGTGCATGATTCTTACCCCAAGCTCCTGACCACATTTTATTTCTCTTCTCATCTGGTTCAAACCCCAACCTCCCATGCCACTTTTGTACTTTTTATGTAAATCTGTTGTTGCCCTTAGGACACTTTATTGCAATTGCAATAATTGCAATTGCAATTTCTTTATATATTTACTTCTGCTTATAAACCCTTGACTCCCTGAAGGAAGGAACTGTGCCCGAATCCCCATCAGGCAGGGCAAATCCATTTTTGCTGACCCGAATTAATACCAGGTTCAGTTGCGGAAGCTGAGAGAGCTTAAAGAACTTGCCCTTGACCACTCAATCAGTGTGTAGCAAAGTTGGGATCTGAATCTAGACTTCCCAACTCAACCCTCTATCTTAAACACTGCAGGTCAGTGGTTCTCAAATATGGTGCCTGGACAAATGGCATCAGTATCATCTAGCAATTTGTTAGAAATGCAGCTTATTAGCCCCACCCCAGACCTACTGAATAAGATCTTGTAAAGGTAAGACTCAGAAATTTGTGCTTTAATAAGCCCTTCTTGTGATCTGATGCATGCCAAAGTTTGAGAATCACTCCTCTAGGTGAAAAGACAAAACAGTTTAATAAAAACAGAATGTTTGACACAGCATGGAGTGTAATAAAACTGTTTGATTTGCTATGTGATTAGGTTTATAAAATATCCCATCCTACTGAAAATGAAAAATTCAAGAAAAAACTCATCTAGTATGGTTGTTTTCATTTTGAAAAACATCAGTCCAAAGCAATGTCACTCCTTCAATCAAGCATGCACTGAATTAATAATTTTACAATTAATAAGAAAATTAAGTGAAGAAAAGAGTCCACTGGCTATTTAAGTATGCCTACTTGGAGGAATCCAGCCAAACAGAAATAAAATTTCCAGTGAGCACTAGGTATAATTTTCACTGAAACAAAAAGTAGCGTGGGCTGCTGGATCTGAGGTGCAAGTCACAACTCACATCTTAGTGGGTCTTTCCAAGTTCTAATCATGCTGACAGTTACAGAAGAAGCAAACTGGAACCAACATTTGGGGACTCCTTTATCATCACAGGTAGACTTAAAATTGTCTCCTAAAAATTAGAGATATTTCAACCCCAAAATCAAATTCTCTATCATGAAAAAATAGGCAAGAGCAATTTTTGAGATTGCTGTTTAAAGACAAATTAGTCTTTTAAATATGTTAAGACAATTTAGTTTTTTTGCATGTAAGTCTAAGTTTAGCTTTAGTTAGATTCTATTGATTTGCACATGCTTTGGAATAATATTACATGATGTGTGAATATTTTAACTAAAAAAAATAAAACCGTATGGATCTGAGACCCTTCCCCACTCACTAATTATTTTTTTAAACAATTCCTCCTCTCCTACAGCCTGCTGCTGATTTTAGAAAATAGCTAAAAGATTTTCTTCTCTTTTAACTAAACCTCTTCTGTTTCTAGCTATATATTTATAAAGTCCTCTGAGAATTAGTTTAGCATAATAGCTTGAGATATTCAGTATTTGATATAGATAGTAGTAATATGAAAAAATCCTCAGTACTCTCCTTATATATTATAAATGGACATACATATATTATAAATAATGATTTATTAGGTATTCTCTCTTAATTCCTTAGTTTCTCTTCTGGAATATTGAGAAAGACATTATTGTGACATTCACGTCATTTTTTTCTACCCTGACATTGTAGCTTTGCTTTTGAATGGACTAGGAGACATATTAATCACATGGCAAAGTTAGTAGTAAGAGCTTGAATTCAATTTGGATTAAGGAGCAAAGATGGAAAATTGTTTAAATCAAATATTAAACCCCTCTACAGAATGTAAAATCTCCTTCCCATGATATGCAGGGACCTTAATTTTAGCTCATGGCTTTTCCTACAATGAAGACTCATCTCTCAGATTATTGTAAATGATCTCACATGTTTTCTTTTTTGTGTGTGGGAGGGCGCTGTGTTGGGTTTTCATTGCTGTGCGTGGGCTTTCTGTAGTTGCAGTGAACTGGGGCTACTCTTCGTTGCGGTGCGTGGGCTTCTCATTGAGGTGGCTTCTCTTGTTGAGCAGCACAGGCTCTAGAGTGTGTGGGCTTCAGTAGCTGTGACACGTGGGCTCAGTAGTTGTGGCTCGCCGGCTCTAGAGGACAGGCTCAGTAGTTGTGGCTCGTGGGCCGTAAAGCACAGGCTCAGTAGTTGTGGTGCATGGGCTTAGTTGCTCCACGGCATGTGGGATCTTCCCGGACCAGTGCTTGAACCCGTGTTCCCTACATTGGCAGGCGGATTCTTAACCACTGTGCCACCAGGAAAGTCCTCACATGGGTGTTTTTTAATGGAAAAAAAACCCTCTCATTGAAGCATGATCCCTTCAATAAAACACTCAACTTTTCAGAGTAAAGCATATCTTACCTTATTCATTACATATAGTATTTTCATTCTGTTTATTTTGTTTTGCTTTATCTTTTTCTGATCTCTGTGTACTATTTTATTTTCCTCTTAAATACCTGACCAAAGTAAAGCAAAAATTAGATACAATAAAGCTTTGTAGCTTCTGTCTCCTACCTGTCACTGGCAGCTTCTGACAACCAATCATGAAAATTCAAAGTCAAACCATTTAACTCTAAGTCAATGGAAATGAATTTCCAGAGAATAGATATTTATATCATATGAGCAAAAGGCACAGTTGTACAATGACACCAAGGATAAAGATGTAAATATATAATTGTGGTGGCTGTGTGTGTATCATATGTATGTTTTCAGAGTTATGACATCATAAAATCCTTTTCTATATCTCTACATAACCTAATATGTAGGTTTTAGGTGGCGGGAGAAGGATATACAACGAGAAAGTATACAGTTTAATGTTAACTGGAGCCCTTTTGGTTGGATGAGTGCCAAAGCAACTTTCAAAATATTTCAAAACGGCTGCCAGCATGTAAAGATTTTAACTGAAAGAGTAGAGTAATGAAATCTGAATTACTAATGAGGGAATAAACTTATATTTTGCTTAAGGTCCTTAATGAACATGGAGATAAGAAGATGCAATAAGGAATTTGTCTGTCATGCATGCAAACCAAACTTCCAAATTTTTACATGTAAAGACAAAATACTGAAACAGACTTATCACATACATTCTAAGGTAAACCACTGTGCAAGTCTTCTTTGAGTAGTCTGTTTATTTCTATTTTAGAAAAGAAAGTTTCTGGAGGGCAGGAGCCATATTAATTCTCTTAAATATGGACAGTTGAAAGCTTGGAACTTTGAAGTTGAATGTGCTCATTAAACTCTATTTTAATAGTATCAAGTATAATTGAAGTAGCTTAAGCATATCTAGTTTCAAATATCTAACAGCAGACCTCACATCTTCTTTCGAGTGGGATAGGTTTGCCCTTTGGGCTTCCAAGAAAAACTTGCCCTCCAAAAAAGAAGAGAAGCAGGATCACATATTTCCAGACCAACTAGTCTGTAAAATAAGTAGTCAATAAAACATAATAGCTGGTCTTTTCTATTCATAGAATCAATATTAAAACAGTTAAAGAAGAAGGGTGATACTGTCTATAAATGTAACTCGTGGATTGTGCAGAAAATACTCTAAAAGGAAAAATAATTTTCTAAAAATCCTTTTCTTGGCAAAAGAGCATTTTATCTGCCTCTGGCATCATTTAGCATATGAGGGACTGCCTCTGGATCCACCAGATCTAACCTGAAACATGGCATTACATATTGGAGTCAAAGTACACATGGAAGAAGCAGCCACTTGCTGGAAACCTCCACCAACTGGTTGACCTAGATATCAAATGCCAGGCGCAGGCACCAGCCCACAACGGGCCAATAATTCAGACATGCTATTTTATAGAAATCCACTGTCTGCATATATGTTCATTTTAAGCCTCATTGGTCAGCCGTTAACTGGGCTTCCTTTGGCCAACAGTACTGCTGGCCTTGACCTATGCAGTCAGAGAAGGAGAACTTTTCCCAACCCCTAGAACATTCCTGACCTGGCTATAATTAGCACAAACTCCCATTTCTTTCTACAGGAAAGCTTGCAGAGCCAAGAGTTGGTATTTAAGATCTCTTCAGACTCAGCCCTGAGGATGAGGGGTGGGGAGGGGAGAGCTCTGAGACCTGAGTCAAACCGCAAGGCCTGGCCTGGCCACATCTGTGACCTGATCCCTCCACGGTGTCTTTCCACTTAACCACGTGCCCCTACCCTCGCCAGTTCAGTGACTTTGCGTTTGGCCACTGAACAAGTATTAATATCTCTTAGTGAAATGCCTTTGAACTAGAAAAAGACCCCTTCCTGGGAAGGAGGCAGTCAGGACCTCAGTTGGATCTTCAACTAACTCGTGGGATCCCTAGCACATGCCACAGATGCTCATTACGATTCTTTTTACGTGCAACACGTGGGGGACGAAGCAGTTTCATATCTCCTGGTATTATCTGCCGTCCAAAGCATTTTCTTTGAGAGGAAAATGGAAACGCAGCTGCGCCGTGGGCCCGGCCAGCCAGAGCTGGGGCTCCCTCCCTCTGGCTCCCTGCTGCTGCCGGGCGCGGGCGGCTTCTCCGGAAACTGACTCGGGTTAGGGGAGCGCAGAGGTTTCTCAGCCAGAGCGGGACGCCGCCGGGGCGCGGACCGGCCTTTGTGCGGCTTGGCTGTTTTCCGGGAGCCACGAGGGTGAAAGGGGACGCCCAGTTCTGCGGCGAGGGTAGGCGTCTGGCCCCCAGACCTTGTGCCGGGACGCCTGGCTGGGCAGTCTCTATCGCTCTCGTCCTCGGCAACTTCTGGCCAATCGGCCCTGCCTCTCTGGGTCCCAGCGGCCGGCTGCGCCCCAGGCTCAAAGGGTTAAGCAGGTGCCTCGTCCGGCGAGGCGCTATTGGCAGAGGGTCGAGCGGCGCGGCCGCGGCCACCACGCTCCGCCGAGCCCAAGTTGGTTTCGCGCGGCGGGCGCGGCGGCCAGTTGTCCCCCAGCTGCCAGGCCCGGGCCTCTGCGCGCGAGGAGAGGAAGAGACGAGAGAGCGAGATGGGGAAACCAACAGGAGCACCAGCCAAGCTTGTTGGGGGCGGTGGCGCGCAAAAGGAGGGGAGCCCGAGCCCCGCGTCGCGTAAGGGCTGCACCGTCCTCCCGGCAACTCAGGTCCAGTGTCGCCACCCGGAAGAAAGAGCGAGGAAGTGGGGCCACTGGAGGTCCTGGGCAGGGGGTAGGGGTAATCATTCACTCCCATTGGCCCCACCCATTATGCAGGCTATAAGGAGTGCAAGTTGTCAGTGAAAGGGCGCGCCCAAACCACAGCATCCCTCCTCATCCCCTAAAGAAACACCGATGTAACAATATGGAGAAGTAACTGGAAGACACGAGGAAATAAATGCACGTGTTTTCTCTTTTTGTTTCCCTGGTGGTTGGAATTTGCAGAGTTCGCCCCAGTTGTGGCTGCTAATTTATTCGTTTCGTCGTTCGAAAGGGGCGTATAGAGATGGGTCATCAGGGGCACACCCGAATCCCTCCAGCTGGACCTACAGTCCCCACCTCACAAGTTTGTCCAAGACCAACATGCCAGACCACCAGAAGCTAGGAGAGTCCCTTCTTATAAAGGGAACAAACTCTCCATTGCACAAAAGCGCCTCCCCCCCCCCACCTTCTCCTTTGCACACCATCCCTCCTCGATAAGCATCAAGTTCGCCAGTAGTCCAACTTGCAGTTGGCAACCCTCGCGCTGCCTAGTGTACAGAAGACGGGCAGAGAGGGGTCCCGGCCCGGAGGGGAGGCTCTGCGCCCCCATTCCTGCACACGCGGGCTAGAGTCCAGGTTACAGGGAGCCGCGGGAGGCGCGAGCCTGCTTGGATGGTGGTTATTTCTCTTGAGAAAAGAGGGGAGAGAGCGCGCCTGTCTTACACTTGGAGTCGGAAGTGCGCGGTGTGTGTGTGCGTGTTTGTGTTGAGGGGGCGGGAAAGAAAGGCACCCTCCGCTGCCCGTCATCCCCTTGCACCAGCCAAGTCCTCTCTAAGCCTCCCGGTGCATCCTTCCTCCGCCACCCCCTCCCCTTCTTCCCTCAGCTGGGCTCGCGCAGCGCAGTCGGAGCAGCCAGTGAGAGCAACATCCTGGAAAGAGGGGGGAGCACCACCGCCCCCCAAAAGGGAAAAAAGGACCCACCCTGACACGTTTTGCTGTTTGCAAGTCCCTCGCACGCCCCCCCCCCGCACCTCCTCCTTGCGCTTGCGGCCCCCCCAGCCCGCTGCGCGCACATCAAAGCGCCTCTCCGCCGCGCACAGTGGCCGCGGCTCACTAATGGGATTGCAGGCTAGTGCCTGGCTCCGCTGCTGCCGCCGCCGCTGCTCGCGCTGCTGCTGCACAGCAGCGGTGAGTAGTCCCGCCTGGGCTGGGATAGTGCCCCCGCTCCGGGGTGCTGGGGTGGGACTCACTTTGCCTCCTGTTTTATGCGTTACAACAGACATGCACATCGCCAGGGCTCACTTTGCTTGCCCCTCGTTCTACAGATAAGACAGGAAAAAATAATTCACAATTCGGATTGAGAGGCACTCCAGTGTACTGGCGAAGTCAAATCAACCTTTGCCTTCTGCCTGGCCCCAAATCTAGAGTCTCAGCCCCGCGTAGCCAAGGAGTTACAGCGAAGTCTGAGGCACAGAACAAGGTGCTTTTGCAAAGTTTGGGATTCTCGTCCCTTTCAGCGGAATTTTCTCTATGCTTCTGCCGGGTGCGGACTCGCGCTGACGGGCGGCCAGGGGGGCAATTGATCACCTGAGGCTGATTGATCATTTGTTTCCAAACAGAATGGGAACAGTTTTCACGTGTAGCCGTGCACTTGCAATTCTACATAATAGTGTTATCATGTCACCTGTTACTACAGGGAAATACAGCATGAAATCCGAGGCTCCTCGGCGCTGTTAAGTATTCATCTTAAACGTATTATAATGCAAATGTGTAAGATTCAGAGATGCAAGTTAGGAAGCAAATTTTACAAAGTTAGGTTAGGTGGGAAGAAGGAAGTTTTAAAGTATTTATTGTTTGCATTTCCTCCAAACATTTATGGATTTAAAAAAATATGGTTGTGACTTTGAAATAGTAAACATTCTTTGATTCAGTTAGTTAGGAAAGAAAGGGGAAAAAAATTACCGTCACTACAAACAGCCCTAGAACCCTGAAGTTTTTCCTTAAGGACAACTTGAGATGTTGCAAGATTTTATCAAAAATGTAATCCACAAAAATGTGCTGAGAAATACTAACGATGTAGTATGAAAGGTAAGCTTCCCACTTGTGGGGCTCAGTTTTATAGAAGATGGGAGGAAAAAAAGAACACATGAAAGTGTGAAATTAAATATTTGTGTTTCCCAGATTGCATACGATTAAACATCTGAGAGCTTTGCCAATGGCATTTAACTTAAAATATACACAATGCACAATTCAAATAACAGCTCCTATTCTTACCTTGTATTTCAAACTTCATTGATTTGAGAACCTTTGATTTGAACCAACAGTGTTTAAACTGAAAAGGTTAAGATAATCTATCACTGCCATATTTTGTGCCTTCTAACCAGTGGCTCAGCAACCAGAGCAGGTTTTGCATAACACACTGAATGTTTTCCAAGTTGATGGCCAGTATTGCAGATATTCTGTAGAAGACTTCATTATATGCTCTGAGTATTGTCAGAAGTTTAAAACAAAGAGTCTTGAAAATAAGTCAAAAAGAGGCTATTCCTTGTCAAAGAGATTTTTTATTTAAATTATTTTAGTCTTGTTTTACTTCAGTGATTACAATAACCTTTAATACAAAAGATCTGGGAATCTTGCAAACATAAAGGACCAGGAAAGAATTAGATTTTTCCTTTTCATGGTTCAGGTATGGTTTTATGGGGTTTTTTTTTTGTCCCTTATAAAACATTTAAATGACAATAGAATCCAGTGATCACTTTAACTAGGAAGTGTAGGCAATAGTCACAATAGTGTGATCTCTGAAGTAGGGAGTCAAGGGTCAGAAATGTCAGATGGCCTTTGGATGATTTCAGGGACCTCCAGGGAACTTCAACTAACCCTTAAGATATGAATTGGGCATAAGAGGTAGTCATGAAATTTCAGCCTTTATGTTTACTCTCTGAGTGTTGGTGTCTTTCATCATAAAGATCTTCCCAGGGCCAATTTCCCTGCAAGTCAGGAGCATGCAGGGGTAATCCTCCATGGTCCCGCACTCAAACGCCGAAAGCTGTACCGATGCTTCCACCTTCATCTTTGAATTTGGGCCACTTTATCAAGTCTGAATCCCACTGCAGTTCTAAAGTCTAAAGCTTTAAAAATAATCAACTCTAAACTCTAGGCTTTGGGATGTATTGTTCCCTTCTTCTCTTTTTATGTTCTGTCATATTGACAGAAGAAAAGGTGCTAGTTGTGAAAAATGTAGCTCTTGGTTTCGTTACTCAGATATGATGACACCTGTTACTGCCTTTAATTTTAGTTAATTTGGGGACAGGGGAGCGAGTCATGTGGGGCAAGAAGATTATTGGCAGGGTCTGAGTCACAAGTCCCCTGTCCTCTGGAATTTTATTGGGAGTGTGGGCCACCTACTTGTTAGGCTGAAGGGGCTGTGAAGGGCAGACTTAGTTTCCACCTCAAGACCTGGATCTGTCAGAGTGAATGGCGACAACATTCCCCCCACCGCCAAAATTTGTTTTTGCATTAACTTATTTTGGGGAGTCTGATGAGGGAGTGACAGGGGTGGAGGGTTTTCAAGCAAAGAGTGGCCTGTTGGAAGAACACAAGCTTCTCTCATTTGTCATCTTTGGGTAGAAATGCCCTAAGCTGGCCGTCCTGGAGCCAAAACTTCCAGCAGGCAACTTTTCCCCCTCCCTTCCAGCCCCTGTCTATCTTGTACTCAACACTCTCCACTTCATTTTTCAATCACTCTCATCTTCTCCTACCTGTAGAGTGTACTCCAAAGACAACTCAAACACCATCATGCAGATTAAACACATCTGTCACGAAAAACACTTATGTTTCCAAGTTTCTAACTCTCAGCCCCACTGTACTGGAATGGTAGAACTGAATGGGACCCCTTTGCAGGTCTATTTTTTTCTTAAGTTTAAAGTAAAATGCAAAGCCTCTCATAGGATTGATGTTTTTCGTCTGGCTCTTTCATTTATTCAAAGTGGGAATGCTTTAAGAGTCCTTTCTACTTTCCTGGGTGACACATGACTGACCCAAGTCTCTGCCTAAAAAGCTGCCCACACCCAGCTGAGCGGTTTAGTGGAGAAGACGCTCTGACCAGGGGCTCCCCAGGCAATAGGATTCCAGCACTGGCCCTGCACTGAGTGGCCCTTTCCCTAGGCCTCGCTGAGCTGTAAAATAAGGAGGCGACTGGGCTGGATCCCCGAGGCCCGCAGTCCGGTCGGGTCTCAGGTCCTATAAGCCAAGTCGAGAGAAGCGTTTTATCTAACTGCGTTTAAACTCCTGGGAATTCACTTGTGAACCCCGGGGTCTGAAGACTTGCAAGTGCGTGAATAATGCAGCTGCTCCGGCTTTGCAACGCTGCTGAGCGCTCGAGCCACAAGGTGCCTGTGCTGCCGCTGCACCCGCTCACGGGGCCCTCGGGGCCGCTCCGCCCGCACACCCCCACGCGCTGTCCCCGGAGGCGCGTCCCGGGCGCCGTCCTGTGAAGCCCGCTCCCGTGGCCTCCCAGCTCCTCTCTCTGTTTCTTTCCTCCTGGCCGCGATACTCCAGAGAAGGGAAGTGTTCGAAACTGCAACTGAGTGGCGTTGTTGCGCCGGCAGCGGAGCTTCCCAGTCCCCGAACGCGCGCGCGAGAGAGAGAGCGAGAGAGCGAGAGCGAGCGAGCGAGCGAGAGAGAGAGAGAGAGACGGAGGGAGAGAGACAGAGAAACAGAGAGAGACGGGGAGAGAGGAGAGAGAGAGAAAGATGGAGAGAGGGAGAGGGAGAGGGAGGGGGGAGACACGGAGGGGGGGAGACACAGAGGGAGAGAGACGGAAG
>NW_020172867.1:1072233-1084198 GCF_003031525.2 Neophocaena asiaeorientalis asiaeorientalis
TGCTGTGTGAGTGGGAGCAGCGGAGCGGGTGGGGGGGCCGGGGGATCCCCGGGGCCGCCGCAGGTCCCTTGGCAGCTGCTCTCTAGGAAGGAATGAGGCTGGGGAGGGGGAGGGAAGGCAGGCGAGAAGGGGGAGGAGGAGAGGAGAGGAGGAGGAGGCCGGGGGCGGGGAGCGCGGAGCTCGCGCCAGGCCCGGACGGTGTCGCCGAGGGGCTGTCTCCGCGCGGAGCAGCTAGGCCGGGCCGGGCGGAGAGAGGCGCGCGGCCGCCGCCTCCCTGCAGCCCAGGCTGCATCCCCAGCCTCGGCAACTTCTGGGTCTCCTGCTTTGCCCTCTGTTCTCCTCTCCTGCCCTCCTCTCCACTCCCTTGCCCCCCAGAGAAAATAAGGAAAAGAAAGAAGAAAATCCTTCAATCCGAATCAGCAAGCCAACAGCGAGATCCAAAATGTGCCAACAGTTGGAGCATCTCTGCCCCGTTAGTTACTGTTTGGGGATCTGTGTTTAAAAAAGTTCCTGGTGAGAATTGCCTAGCCAGGCAAGGAGCTCAGCCGAGCATGTCTGTTTGAAGTTAGTTAAACCAAAGCCAAAGGGAAAGGGAGTTTGTATTCAAAATTTCCTTAACCGTCCTACGTGGATGGCATTGTTAGATTTCGGAGTAACTAAGCACCCCTCCGCCCCACGTGGTTTTCCCTCCTGCTGTCCACCCAGCCTACTTTGTTTGGAATCCTATTTGCTATTAATTGGCAGCGTTAATGACATTAATTGCATATAGCATATTGGTTTGAGCAAAGTGAATCTCTTTCTCTGTCTCCAAGGAGAAAATGCTCAGTAGGAAGTATGAAATGTTACCCACTGAATCGTGAGGAAAACAAATGCGGTTAGATATATGCACCCCCTGTCCCCCCCCTTCCCGCCCCCAAGCAGCGATGTTTACTTTCCTCACAGGCTTAAGTGAACTTGAAAAGAAGATGAAGGCAGTCCGCAGTAGCAAGACTTAATTATTATTACGTGGGCAGTTTTATTTTTGGTACAACGTAGCATTTAACCTATAGTTTACATCAAGAGGCGGTAGGGAGATATTATTAAACAAGCTATTCCTTTAAAAAGCTTCAGTTGCACTGTTGCTTGTTTCCTCCATACAGTAGGGACCGCAGAATTGTCAGGATTAAGGAAATAATTTTAAGTTGGTACTTAAGTGACTCATTCTAAACTCTAGCTAATTTCTATATAAATCATGTACCTGAGAATAAATCATACACAGTCCAGTTTTTAAAGATGTTAAAAGTGAGTAGCATTAACTATCTGACAACTCAAAGCTAAAACGAACATTTAGTCCTAGTGTTTTATGAGAATTCACGTATTAAGTACTTTACTCTTGTAGGTAGAAAAATTATGTCTCCGATCATCGTGCAAGGCTTTTAATAATTACTTCTTATTTAACATGGTGATGAATACTTTTTGAAATCAGAAGTTTGTAATTGATTTCCTCCGTTCTTTCCTTCCTCTTTGCCTCCTTCATTCCCAGTTCTGCTGGTAGTAAGTGTATTTACTGGGATGGCCCCAGTAATCTCTCTAGCAGAGGCCTATTTGTGTGCCATTTTGGGAATTTCTCTGAGATGGGAATCTTGAAGATAGAATTAATTTCTAGAGGAAACTTCATAGCCTGTGCATGAGCGCGTTCTTTATCACCTGTCTCCATTTGGCATTCGAAGAAGGTAAATCAAAGTGCGCGATTTGTTATTCTGCTCCACTTGAGAGCTGAACTAAATAACACTTGGTCTGAAATTCTGATTGAAGTTGTAGGAGGATATACTGTATTTAATTTAATGCCCTTTAATAGCATCTTCTTGTTCAGCTCAGATGCTGTCATTTTAAAGGTTGGATCTGAGGAGGTTTAACCTGTAGGGAGAGGGAGTAGTACTAAGGAGGTAGGGGCAGAAGGAGCGATATAGAGGGAAGGAAGGAAGGACTTATAAAACTAAATGTTTTCAAACAGTAATAACCACAAACTTGGCCCGTTATCCAAACAGTTGTTTTATGCCCCAAGGGTTCACTTTGTTATTAGGGTTTTAAATGTTCTTAACACTTTAAGTGTAAACATTACACGTTAGTTGATTTGGTTTTGTAATGAGAAATGGGAAGTCAGATGGTTGGTTCAGGAGGGGTGTTTTTCGTAGTTACTTGCTTCAGCTAAGTAGTCATTTTACCTTTGTGTGCACTTTGTGTCTGAACTTACTGGTTAGTAGTATGATTTCTCTGTAACGGTTGAACACAAATATGTTTATAAGAGATGGCTTTCTGTGGACATGCTTCAAGCGATCTCCCTTTTCCTTAAAAAATGGCTTCCAAATCATTGATTTCATAAAGGCATTTACGGACACTATTCTTTACTGCTTTTCAAATATACCAGTAATCAAAAACTTGAAAAAATACACCTTTTGAATTGTCTTGTTGTTTATTTATGACATATCTTACCTGAGTTTAATAATACAGTGCAAAAGTCATTTCCTTCTAATAATGTTTACAGAGTAAATTTTGGAAAGAGAAGCTTTTTCTGGATAATGTCTTACGTTATTATTTAGTATTCCTTAAATTTCTCTGACTCATACACACAGAAAGTGTCTCTTTGGAGCCTGAAAGAACAAGTTGAAAACCTTGTGCATTTAAACAAAACAAAAAACAAAACAAAACTCCAATAGGCTGCAAATTATATAGCACTACCACAGAGTGTTTCCACTATGTGGATGTATAACCAAGAAAATTAGACAGACAGAAGTGTCAGGCATGCAATATGCCCATGCTGGTTTGCAAAGCATATTCCATTTGCACAGGGCTTTTGGTTTAAAAAGTAAAGGTGGTGGTGGAGACTTTTTTGGAGGTATTTCTACCTACAGTGTAAGCTTAAACACAGAGTGATAAATAATGATGTGCGTTGTCTAACACTTGCTTATATATCAATAGCTCCACAAGATTGCTTAAATGATAATCGAAAATATGAAATAGGATGGCCTTCATATCACAAGGCCAAGGGTCTACAAATGGATAAACTGAAATAATGAAATATTTCCAAGGCAACAGACTGTCAACAAGAACTGTAATGCATGGGCATATCATAGAACCACCAGAGAGGATATTAGATTGTATAGCTCTGGAGCCAGGAGTTATAATGACCTTCATTACGTAGGACCCTCCCACATTACAACATCCTTTCATATTTCCAATTTCTGATTTATAAATTGAGAGACACAAAGCTACTTCAAATCTGTAATATGCCAGTTACTAGATTTGATTTGTTACAATGAGCAAACTCGAATCCAAGATTATTTGATGCTTTTGGTTTAAAAAAAAAAAAAGTTACATGAGTTATTTTTTAGCACCTAGTGGTATTATGAGTAAAGTTTTAGTCCCTGTGTCTTTAAAATATTCTTAAAAATATGACTTATTTTTGACTAAAAGTTATGGGAAATTAATGTCTTGTTCAGCAATGAATTGGTAAGAATTATATTACAATTTAAATATAATCTACACATTGTAACAACTTGATATTTTTGGCAATATGAAGTTTGAGTTGTCCCCAAAATTCTTCTACACAATGGTTGCCCCTACCTACAATAGATCTATTTTATGGGAATGCCAGAATTTCCATGAACCCCTCAACTCTTCTAGTCTGGCCCACTGGCATGTTAAAATTGCATCTGTTTGAAACTGGACCTGATGTCCAGGGTCCTCTGCTCTGTGGTGAGGTTTTCTATGATGGTGTATCTGTACTGTATATGCTTTTGTAAAGCAGAACTTTTGGGGGAGGATTTAGGCAGTTTAGCTTTTATTTAGTTATTTTTTAAGCTGTTGAGCTTTAAATTTTGTGGGGTATTTGCAGGGGATATGTCACAGAGATTTCTGAATCATTCCTGGTGATGTTTTTCTCTGTAAACTTCCTAAAGTGCTTTATTATTATTACTAATGACCCTTAGATAGTCTATTTTTCTTTTCCTATTTTTTCCTGCAATTCTAGTGATTCTCTTTCTTATGCAGAATGCCACTCGCTAAATTTAAAGAAAATTAAGCACACGTGAGAGCAGAACTAGCCCCTCCCCTGTTATATTTACATGGCTCCTTTTTCTATATTATAGCGTTTCATCTCTTGAATTAACTTTTAAAAAATTCTGCATTGCTGTTGGCTTAGAATCTGACTTCAAGTGCTTTATCAACATTTCTTAATTGCATACAATGGGTAAGGCTGAAACCTAGTGTAAGGGTTAGTATGTTGAAAATTTTAGTTCATTTGATTAAATATTAGTTTTAAAATTTAAATGCTTCCAAAGTTGCTCATAATGGAATGTGTGAAACTTTAAATATTTAAATCTATACTATGATTAGCTAAGAACTTCCCGAATTTATGGGAAAATTCAGTTATGTTTGCTTAGCATTTAATGTTAGTATTTTCACAGTAAACAGTGCCTGTTTTTTTTTTGTTTGTTTGTTTTTATTTCCTTATTGGGCAGTGTAGTAAACCAGCTGTAACTGAATGATATTTTTTACTGCGCTGGGCCCCATTAGTGTGAATAGGATGTTTGCACTAGTAAGTTTGATAGAACTGTACATAGAATAATTTGTAGTAATATTAATAACAGTGCAGTGTGCATAAGCAGGACATGGCTTAGTAAGAGGAAGGTGACTGCTACTATATCTGAAATTACTAGGGCAGTGACGAGATGAAACAACACTTGAAATTGTCTGTATACATGTCTAAAGTGTAATGTTTTGGTGACTTAATTGGAATACTTGTGATCTCGTGTACAAAATCGTGAGAGGCAAGATGAAAATCGCACATTACTGTTGTCCAAACTGCTCATGGGCCCCGACTATAATTATTGAATGGTTTGTTCATTCAGCTTTATTTATCCAACCTCTGCAATGGACCATCATGACTTGTGCGGGGGATAGTGGTGAATAATACACCCTGTAAGAGCAGTTGCTCTAGTTATAGACTTGTCTTTATATTGGATATGTGAAATATTATCAAGGGCCAGAAAACACCCTTTTCTGGAAGAGTAGGAAGTACAGAATTCATAGACCTATAAATAAGACTCCTTATCTACTTTGACTTCTGTTAGCTTAGTGTTCTGCGGGGACAGGTATTCAGCCTGTAAAATATTGTAAGTAATGACTATAAAATGATTAGAGGTTCTTGGGAGAAAGAAAGAAAAGATGCTATATAATGTAAATGAAATTATAGCAAAACATTTTAAAGATCTTTGATGGGATTTTAAAATGAAAATAGATCACATATGATCATAATAAAGATTTATTGGACATTACATGTTTCAGGCCCTGTGTTAAATACTTCGTAGTAATTTTCTCATTGGTTTCCCCACTGCCCTACAAGGGAAGTGCTAATATCCCCATTTATGGATGAGAAAACAGAGGCTTACTGTTCCCAAAGAAGGTGGTAGAGTTAGAGATTGAAATCAGGTTTGTCTCTAGAAATGTACCTTAACTGCAGTGTGGAGGGGCCTACATTTTTGGATTTTCTAGAGTCGGGGATTTCTGAGCCGATGCCAGAAAGTTCCTATGGCAGAAAGACTGTGTGTGCTGTGAGTAGTGAACTAGATCTCTGCTTCTTAGTCCTTCCTCAGATGTTTGGAGAAGTTCAGAAATACCGTGTTTATAAAGTTAGAGGAAGAATCAAGAAATTATTCTCACTCTACCTTTTAACATTCTGGTAGTTTTGTGGGCAAGCTCCACAGCTGTCTATACTTTGGGGCAGACTTTTTACTGAATGGTTTCAGAAGAATCAGTTTGCCATGTACGTAGGCCTCTTTGGTCTTAGACTGTGAAGTATTCAGTGACCTCTTCCGTCCATGTTATTCTTGCCTCAGAGTGTGCCACAGTTTAATCTAAAGATTACAGTTGAGATGTTTTTATTTTGGGATAGTTTTGCCACTGAATGGGTAGAAACAACCTCACAGGCTTTCTGAATAACACACTCTAGTTCCTGTATTTCTGGATGTTGTCTTCTGAGATATATAAGGACTCTTGTAGATCTCAAAAGTTGGCCTCTTGCCAAATTATCTGGCATTATAATAATGACAGCAAGCATTTATATAGCACTGTGTACCAGGTACTGTTCTAAGGGCTTTACGTATATTAATTAACTCATTTAATTAAAAACATGTTAAAAATGGACCACAATAAATACACAAGTGATAAGTTATCGTTACTGAGTTCCCCCCACCCTCCTCCCAGAAGCTCACACACTTGCCGCATCTTCAAGAAGGGAAAGTCTTGGTAACATTTTAATTCCTCTAATGCCAGGGATCACAGAGGTTGGTCTGGTGTGTAACAGTTCTTTGACAAAAGCTATACTTCAGGAAACTTTGTAGCATCTGACTCTGTCACTGCTCATTGTAGAATGTATGCTAGATTTGAGGTAATAGACAAGCATGCCACATTTATCTTCCCGTTTTTAGATCTAATACTGTCAACCAAATAGCTTCCTTAAAAAAAAAATGTATAGTAGGAATTTCAGGGCTTGCAAGGACTAGATAAGCAGAGCTTGAGTATTTGTGGTTGAAAGCTGAGTATTTTGTTTGTGTAACAATTAAATATTCACTTTACATTCAGAAAATTTCTTGTTTACATAAAGAATAGGTTGCCTTGTGAAATGTTGGATAGGGCTCATTTAGAGAGATGTTTTGCTAAAATATGGAAGATAAAAAGCAATAGTCAATAGGAAGTATAAGTGAAAAATAGGCTACAAAATTTCAAACAGCATTCAGATCATCTTAAAAGAAATTATATCTGATTACAGTATTTTATTATCATCAGTATGCTAATGCAGAATTAAACAGCTCTGACTTGGGTACCGAGGTTATATATAACATTAAAACTTAAATATTTATCACATATTTTGGAAAGTAGTGCCACATAGCATTTTAAGACCACTTTATGGAATCACAGGTCATTTCAGTAATATCTGATTACTTCTGATAGACTGGGGCTTTCTTCATTTGTAAGATTTATTTTAAAAATTTTACTATAAAGAAAAGTGTAATAGTGGGTTAAGGGTCATCTTTAGTGAATATAGCTGAAATCAGTTATCCTCCCCCCGCCACAACTATGAACTCCTTTCTGCTATTGTAGCACTGCAGAAAAGGGTACTAGTTCTAAACTTCATTCAGAAGCACTTTACTCATAAAGACTGCAGTATTTTGGTAGGAGCAAGTGGAATGATTGAAACTGTTTGCAGAACCTCTCTCTCTGGTCCTAGAAAAAGGAGATATCAATGAATAAGGGTATTTTAGTAGCTAATATGTATTACACTGATTGAGGGAGCATTTTTCCCTACAAAAATAATTCATTCCTCAAAATCTATTTCTTAAAAACACATCCATTCTATTCGTATATATGAATGGGATGATTTTTATTTATTGTAGGAGATTTCTTTATGTTGTATACATGCTTTATATATAAGCCAAACATATATTTATATATTGTCTTTACAATGTAACATATATAAAATATAAACCAGATATACCATGTTTGTATAGATCTACCTGAAATGGGAAAATGTTACAAAGGTATCTTGAACATATTATAAATGTCTTACTTTAGATCAAGTTAAATTTAAATATATGCAGTGGATTGGTGACTTTTTTGTTTTCCTAATGCTTTAAGGAAAAGTAGGCTCATCATTTTTTTTTGCACATTTTTATTGTTCTGTGTAAATGTAATTTGTTAATCCTGTGAAATTTGTCATAGATAAATTTGCTTGGATTATCTTGTCACCACCGTATCTGCATTCTTTTGTTCATTGCTTATTCATAATTTAACAGTCTGGCAGTGAGCCTTTTTGGGATGCTCACAAAAGATATATGACCTCTACCAGCTGCTACTATAACCTGCAGAATGCACAGCAAGACATTAGAAACGTGAGGATTCCTCTACTGATTAAAGTGCTCTTCATTTAAACAGTCTGTTCATAAGAATCTCAGGAATCTCTTGCTACCAGCAGTTTTGATTTTTTTTCTTCCTAACAAAATTAGTTCTAACAATTGAATCTTCATTTGGTGTGAATATTTCAGATTATCCAAAAGAAGTTAATTCCTTGAATGCTGTTTCTTCTTTATAACTAAATACTTAAATGTTTTATATTTGGGGGTATTAAAGTTATTCAGAAATGGTTTTATTGGACAAGAAAAAATGGAGAGTGGAGTAAATATCTCACATCCTAACCTTAGAAGAGATGGTTGGATTAATCCTACTTGAATCCAAGCACTTTACAGTTCATACTGTAAACATCCCATGTTATGTAGTATGTAGCAGACATTAAAAATAGAATGTAACTTGACGTGTAACCACATCTTTACGTTTTCATTATTCTGAATTAGTTTAACATATGAATTTATTCTCATCAACCCTGCCCCCACCCCACCACCTCTCTCAAGAAATCAGCAGATCAGTTTATGAGTAATGGCTAGTTTTGCCTCTCTTCTGTGCAGGCATGTGATTACAGTTCAAAATAATTCATTGCTAATCCATGCAGTATTGGTTCATCTCCATCACTCTGTTCTGTGATTAGAGCCTCAGGCCTGCTGCCTTGCTTTCTGCCCTGATTTTCTTTAACTGCAACCCTTGTTTTAATATAGTTCTGTAGTCACCACTCTCCTACTCTCCCCTCTCCATTCCTCATATATATCGATTGTAGTAGATTAATATTTATTTGAAGCTATTTTTCAGACTTTGTGAAAAATGTATTCATTTCTTACTGTGAATCTTCACCTAAAGGGAAAATGGAGAGGGAAGATGTAGGACTCAGGTATGCAACTCTTCTTATAGAGTAAAGCTATTGCTTTTACCAGTCTTCATTCCCTGCTTTGGTCAATGTTTGTTCTTTATACACAAATCAGGAAGTTGAGTTTCCTTGAAAAAAATTTTAGGCATATTAAGCTACAATGTTGACAGTTTATCTCTAGTTTGTAACAGTTCTAAAATGGCTTTCTGTATTTTGGAAGTACATACTTCAGTCACCACCACATACATTGATCAGCTTGCATTTTCAGGCAGGGACACAAAGCTATCATTTTCCTTAACATCAAAATTTGCCAATTTTACCAGAAGGACATCTAACAGATTTTTAAAAGACTTTGTTTCAGATCTTAGTAGTCCTGTGTTCCTTTTAATAATTACTTTCGTCTCATTGTAGCTGTGTGTTTGAAAGTGTAGGTCAATGAGGATGATTGCATTCAGAATTTCATGATCTGTGTAGTGGAACAAATTGAAAGCAAAGCCTGTATCAATCACTGTGAAGGGAGGGTTAATTGTTACCGCTTCTCAAGCCTCTGGACAGATAAACCAGTAATGAAATACTTATTGCTCTGATATGTGAATGCTAAAGGATGAAACAATGGAAACAGAAGCGGTCTTCAGAGATAACCAAAAAGGCAAGGAAAAAAGAATAAACTGGATGAAAGTATAGAACTGTGTACTGCATTAACTCTCTTAAAAGTAATATTGTTTTTAGCCTCCTACCCATCTTTTTTTCTGGCAGGTTAAGGCAGTATCATATATCAGGTTGCTAAAGCCAAATAAGAATATAAATGGAAAACTCTCTTTGTGTAAAAAAAAAAAAAAAAAGAAAGTGTAGTTCTATGCTTTATATGAATTCCATATATTTTATAAAAATAATGTTTGAATTACTATTTAAGGTTTTCTGTTTTTAAAAATTAGTGATGCTACATATGTTACATTTGTTAAATATTATACATGTATAAATGGGTTAAATTCTTATACATGTATAAATGGCTTAAATTAAAGGATTGTTTTATCTTTGAAGAGATTTTGGCATTATCGGTCATTATAGACCAAAGCATAGAGGAAGTTGTGAAATACATAAAGAAATAATAAAATAAGAATTAGTGTTGCCAAGAAATCATGAGATAAGAGTAAACACATTTAACCATTTCTTCCATATGAACGTAACATTTAAACATCTGTTGGTTACTTATATGTTGAAATATATGCAAAAATATTTAGCCAAATTGAAGTCTTAGGCCCATGACAATCATCTCAACACAGTGGGTAGTTCTGAAAATTAATGAGAATGATAATACTGTAAAGACTGTTCCAGAGTTTGCCCAAATTCATTATCTAAGACTCTTGTTAAGAACATCTCAAAGAATTTTAACCAGGAAAATATATTAATGGTTCAAAAGCATTTTCAAAACCCTGAATTATAAAAGTATAATGGAATTATATATGCAAGAGTTATAGTTAGCAACAGAGATAGCAGAAGGTATTATGAAGGCATATTTTTCCATAACCTGTACTGCTCTTGCACGTGGTTTCATCCAAGGGTTTAATCTCATACATTATTTTTTTGTTTCTAGGACAAGGAATTGGGATCATTTAAAAAATAAAATGGGGGAATTCCCTGGTGGTCCAATGGTTGGGACTCTGCAGTTTCTCTGCCGAGGGCCCGGGTTCCATCCCTGGTCAGGGAACTACGATCTCACAAGCCACGTGGATGGCCAAAATAAAAAAATAAAATGTTTTTTCCCCCATTAATGTAGGGAAGCCTATATCTATAAAAAGTTAAATATATCTTTTAGCAGTCACTTCACATTTGATACAAACAACTACTAACAAGATAGAACATTCTTAGCAAAAAGAAAGAACTGTCTTACACCTTTGTATTTATCTTCAGAAGGTTAAGAACTTCCCAAGGCCCGTTTCTGCATAGTATTGATGTGGCTGTAGAGCAACTTAAACAAATGATTTGGGGCATAGCACTTTTTACGACAGTAGCACCATCCCCTAGTTAATGTGGTTTTGTATATCGTAAAAGATAACTATAATAAGAATGCTATAACATCCCTGGATCAGGATATTTAAACTGCTATTCAAATATGCTAGGACGTAAGTCAGTAGAGAGCCCTAAAAGTCAAGCTGTGCAAAGGGCTGTCAGTTTCTGTGTACAATAAAGGGCAGGCAAAAAGCAGGAAGAGTTCCATTACTCAATAATAAATGTGTTCTTAAGCTTAAGACAGGAGCCCATGGATATATCGAGATTGTCATGGCAATACATTATGAATTACCATTGGCTACTTGCTTGTTGGGTTCTAGTAGAACAGCAGGTCATGGCATAAGTCCTGGTCACCAGTGTCAGTCTTTCATTATCTTTGTAGGAAGTTGTACTTTACATAGGTCCCTTACCCGTTTACAGCCTCAGTTTCTTTATTTGTATACTGAGTTGCTAACATTTCCTTCCAGCTACAAAATTATGTGACTACATGATTTGAATTGCATGACTATATGATACAAAGTAACGAGTTGAAGTATTCGTGGATGTTTTTTCTGATGGTATTAACACTTACATATACTCTTTATTTATAAAACTATTAAAGTTCTTAGATCAAATGTGATGCTTGTCAAGCACGTTTCAATCAATAAAATAGAGGATACCTACGTATTTTTCTTTTATGAAAACATCTTTGACAGGAAACTGCTTATTGCAGGAATGTCCAGAGGGACATTGCAGAGGAAGCAATAGGCTATATTAAGTTATATTTTAAAGTGACATATTATGCACATGACTCAATGTAACACTGAAGAAAAACACAAAAAGTGTTCAGTGATAAATACATTTGTTGGTTAAATTCAATCAAGACAGTAGAGCAACTCTGGAAATATTTGAAAACCAGATGATACACCATAAAGAAGGAAGTTAGGGCTTCCCTGGTGGCACAGTGGTTGAGAGTCCGCCTGCCGATGCAGGGGACACGGGTTCGTGCCCCGGTCCAGGAAGATCCCACGTGCCGCGGAGCGGCTGGGCCTGTGAGCCATGGCCGCTGAGCCTGCGTGTCCGGAGCCTGTGCTCCGCAATGGGAGAGGCCACAACAGTGAGATGCCCGCGTACCGCAAAAAAAAAAAAAAAAAAAAAAAAAAGAGAAGATAATAAAAATTTTTT
>NW_020172867.1:1084396-1171896 GCF_003031525.2 Neophocaena asiaeorientalis asiaeorientalis
AAGGGGAGGGGCCACAAAAGGGAGAGCCCCCCGCCCCCAAAAAAAAAAAAAAAAAAAAAAAAAGAAGGAAGTTAATGTAATATTTGATGGACAGGTGAGTGCTTAGGGGAATAAATGATCTCTGAAAATTTTGTGTGTTCCTAAAACATTTATTAAAGAATACATTTCTGTAGTGAGATATATGCCTAAACTACAACAATTATTTATTTCATTTTAACCTTGTTTTTCAAAGGAGCTTTCTTCTAATTCCTCTCCCTTACTTGTAAAGTTGAACTGACTTAGTGTTTGTAGTGTAGACAGATTTAAATATTTATGATTGGATAAGATTTCTTGCTTCTAATAGGCTAATGACTTTTTAAATAGATGTATCGTCACTTATTTATTGTTTTCTTTGATTAATGATATTAATAGATACTGCAAGGAGGTAATTAACTTTTTTTCCTAATTTCTATATATATGCAGATTATCTAAATCTGTATTCTATATATTATCTGTAGATTAAGAGTATTTTATCCCCTAAACCTATTTTATACTTGTCAGTGATAATTTAACACCACCGATCAAAATATTTTCCCTAAAAGCACTCTATTCCTCAAAAGGTAATTTTCCATTTTTTACTGTGGAAACACTTAGGAAAAGAAAAAAGCAGGGTATGGTGTAGACTGGACTTCTGTAACTCCTGTCTCTCCCTTTCACTCATCAAAACCGTTTTTCCAAAGCTGATTTTGGCTAGCTGTTAGGAGATAATATGAATAGAACAATTTATAGTTAGGAATAAAGCTTATTTTCATTTTTAAAATGAACCAATAATAATAAACAAAATTTTAATTAATAGAACACAGAGAATCTTTAGTGTGTTCTTGCCTGTCTCTCCATATCACACGTATATACCCCTTCCCAAGAGATACATTAGTCAACACTTTGAAATACCTCTTCCGAAAATTTAACATCTCATCGTGACATTGTTTTAGAAATGATGTGTTAATTTTCTCACATTATTGAGTGTAAAAATGGATAAATGTCATGAGCTGGGTTAAATACATGTAATGTACATATTTTTCTTGGTAACCATTTTCTTTTTCTGTCTAGTTAAAAGTCTCTCACTGTGGTAAAGAGCTAGCACCAAGAGAAGAGATTTAGATTTGGGTGGTATATTGTGACACCAAGGTTGGAAGGGTCCACTCAGTGCTGAAATAGAATTTAAATGTGGAATTTATAGATGGCTATAGTGTTCTTTGTAGAAAGGAGTCTGCGGCAGATGTTTAGATTTGGGTTGAACCAAACCACAATAGACTTAGCAAGATCCATCCCGTTCCCACTTCTTCTGAAGTTCATTTACCAAGTCTTGTTCCAAGGGCAAACAATACCATCTAGCTATATTTTGCTGTTATTTGCCTGTTAGCAGCATTTGCTCTATACATGGTCAAAAAGACTTGTGATAGGCCCTGATTGGGTGTGGCCTCTCCTAACTTAAGCAGGAATCTTTAACCCATGGTCCACGTTATAGCAGTAGGTGAATGGGCTTCAGAGGATCCAAGAATCTCCTGAAATGGCATATTCATAACATTTTCATCAGTTACACACGGGAGTGTATTTTCTCTGAAAACCTCAAGAATTTTGAAGAGTCTGAGACTTTATCCTACTTGCAAGCTAATGGCCTGCTACAGTTTAATGGTTGCTGGTAGAAGATGCAAAACCCCTGATTCAGAGATGAAGAAAAGTTTAATACAACGTTAGCAATAGCCAGGGTATCAACATTTAGTTCTGTGAGCCCCAGTTCCTACAGGATGATACAAAGAAGACTAGATAATACCTGCACATGCAGTAGCTTGGGTTATAAGAAGAACTCCGATCTTAGGGAACCTAAACCTTTTAGAGATGTCTCCCCTTTCCTATGAAGGGAGGAATGCTAGCTCTATCCTCCAAGGCTGTTCTCCATACACACAAACATTAATAGTTTGGAGCGAGGGACGGTTGGTACCTTGCCTGCCAGATGCAGAAAATGCAAGAAAACTCATGGAGACTTGTCTCTCAACAACACGTATCACTCTTATGGGGATTTTTATAGAAGGGATGAGAGGATCTAGTGCTGAAATAGTCCTATAGTTTAGAGATTCTTTGAGCTTAATGCAAGACGAAGTCAATGATTTGGAGAGAAAATAACCAAGGTTCCAAATATGTCATCTTTCCAAAATTGCGTATGATGCAGTATCTGAAGCTTATGTAGGTTTAGTTGATTCGGTAGTGGATGGATCCTCACGATGTTAATACATTCATATTCTCATGACATATTATATCACAGTAGATATCTGTCCTATTTTGTAAGCATGCTCTTTTCCTGGTTTCCTCTATTTATCCATAAATTTTAACTTGCTGAGAGTTCACATCGTGCCTTTGCATTATATCGTTTAAGTTTCTCTGTCACACAATAAGATAGGCTTTGCCAATATCTCCAATTTATAGATAAGGTCACAGTTAGTGAGGATTTGAAACTGGGCTCAAACCTTAGTTTGTGTTGACTTAGTATATGGTAGAGATGACATCCCTTTACCATACTAGCTTCCTTCTGACTCTTGTGGATTTATTTTCTGTTTTCAATCTTTATTCTGGGGCTTCTCCATTTTCTCACATCACCTTCATTCATCATAATGTTTTTCCCTTTTCTATACCACCCCACATGGATCCAACTGATGATATAGGTCCCATCTTATATATCGCCTTTAATACATTCCATTGACTTGTAGGTATTGAGTCTTTTTGCATCCCCAAATTATACTAGATCATAACCTTTCTTATCTTCTGATTTCATGGTAACTATCTCTGTAAAGCTAATGATCAGCCAAAAGTTTGCAGATCATACCTAGAATTATGCTAAGGTATTACATTAAAGACTGTTATGAGAAGATTATGATCTTATTTAGCAAGTTATAATCTGTAGTTCTATTTCCTGTATGGTTTTTATAACACTCAAATGTGAATAGATTTACATTTTGTGAGTTATGGTGGCATGGGTCATAATATATTCCCGTCTTTTGCATAGCATGGCACTTTTCTATATACCATAGTTTGTTGATGTAGCTCACTTAAAAGCCTTGCTTAAAATAACCTGTGGCTTCTAGTTAATTCAGATCCAGCTATAAATTAGGAGTTTACCTCCAATCAGTGCCCAATGACTTGGCACTTCGCTTTCTCCCTTTCTAGTGTTTTAGCCCAGTTTGTATCCCAATAGGATTTAACAATACCATTCTAACATAATTTAATGCAAATTCATTATCAGTACATGGTCTAACTAATGAGACCACTCAGATCCAAATATTCTCTATTGGATACATTCCCTAGTTATTCTCTGCAATGGGGATTTTTTTTTTTAAAAAACATCTTTATTGGAGTATAATTGCTTTACACTGGTGTATTAGTTTCTGCTTTATAACAAAGTGAATCAGCTAAACATATACATATATCCCCAAATGTCCTCCCTCTTGTGTCTCCCTCCCATCCTCCCTATCCCACCCCTCTAGGTGGTCACAAAGCACCGAGCTGACCTCCCTGTGCTATGTGGCTGTTTCCTACTAGCTATCTGTTTTACATTTGGTAGTATATATAAGTTCATGCCACTCTCTCACTTCATCCCAGCTTCCCCTTCCCCCTCCCCGTGTCCTCAAGTCCATTCTCTACATCTGTGTCTTTATTCCTGTCCTGCCCCTAGGTTCTTCAGAACCATTTTTTTTTTCTAGATTCAATATATATGTGTTAGCATACAGTATTTGTTTTTCTCTCTGACTTACTTCACTCTGTATGACAGACTCTAGGTCCATCCACCTCACTACATAACTCAATTTCGGGTGTTTTTATGGCTGAGTAATATTCCATTGTATATATGTGCCACATCTTCTTTATCCATATAAATGCCAATCAAATATCTGGAGATCATGCTAAAATATCAAACTGGAAGGTGCTCTTGAGGACGTGCCAGTGGGACATAGAGATTGTCTACCTGTTGGCAAGAAAATCATAATTCATCATCAGAATCTATTGTTAAAATTCTAAGTATTCATAACCAGAATAGAGTACTGTTAACCAAAATAATGGATGATAAAGAAATAAGTTATAGTTTCTTCTGTACTTGTCTTTCTATGTAGATTGTGACCTCTCTGGAAGGGAAGAACTTATTCTCCTTCATTTTGCATGCCCAGCGGTGAAACACATTCCTGGAACAGAGCTAGGGAATGAAGTAATGAATGAATTTTAGCTCTAATTATGCCTATTTCGTATTTGTGTTTCATTCCAAAAATCCTCCTTATCTGTCAGAAATCTACAAACACCCTTTGCATACTGCATGACCACTGATCTAAAAAATAAATTATTAGGGAAAATTAAACATTTTATAATTATAAAATTTTTACCAATGCTTAGAAATTTCTAGTGCATTCTGGGTTTCAGAGCTGAATTATTTACATTATCTGTTCTGGATTCCCTGAAGAGTATACCCCTGTAACTCTATAGAGAATAGTCTTAGGTTCAAGATGTGTCAGGACTCTCTATTAAGCAGAGGACCAAGAAAATCAGAACCAAATATGCCATTGATAGTTTCTTTACCTCCAAATGATAGCACCAAATGGGTGAATTCTGAAGCAATGGAATATTTCCAATTAGAATCATATTAAACCTATTTGATAGTCAATTATAGTTCTATAAAATTTGAATTTCATTAATTCTATATTTCACAAAATTGTACCTATAATAATTTAAGTTGATTAGACTAAAATTAAAAAATTCAATCTTGTAAAATAGAACAGATTACAAAGAGAGCTGACATCTTTCCAGGCATCTCTTCTCTAGTAGCACAGTTCATCCATCACATGGCCATGTGTACATAGTACCTATAGCAAAAATCTTTGCACAGAAAATCACATATAAGGATACAGTGAAAAAACCATGATTAATTTAGCTTTTTACCATGATTGATTAATAGTGGTGAAGGTTGTTACTTTCATTCAAACCAGTAGATGGATAAAATTTGATAAACTTGCTTGAACTTAATATATATAAAGAAATGAAATAATTAATGACTCTAGGGAAAGAATGGATCAGTAGTCCAAATATACTTATTCCTTTCTCTCTTTACTCTGAACATTGCTCACTTTCTCCAAAGTTTATTATCTGTAGTCACTAAATTTTGTCTTCAATGCTTATCAGGCATATTCAGATATATTGATGTATATCTTGAATAATTTTAGGAATAAAATTTAGCTAGAAATTTATTAATGTATGCATAAAGAAGCACATCTAATTCCCTGGAACCAAAATAACATCTGATACCTTGATGTATACACCTAAATATGTCCATACACACACACACACACACACACACACACACGATACACATGGCAACAGAGCTCTGCCCTATGACACAGTTAGAAATTCTATTCAGTGTTAATAATGAAATCTCAGTCTAATGGGCAAAAGCTTTCTATTTGCCTGATGAGAGCACTGAGTTCCAGAAACGAATATAACGATGCATGGCTATTTGGTCTGGTGCCCCAATGTGATGATGATTTGATTTATTTTGTCCGGATCTACTCTGGCTTCCCAACTCCAGATAAAAGTGGTCTTCGATATCCAATGTCTATTTAGAAAGATTGCTCTCTTTCTGAAAAACACGGACCATCTCTGGACTGTGCTTTTCCACCTGGAAAATTTGAGCAACTACACATATGTCTTACAGTTTTAATAATAATATGTTAACAATTACCGCTTATTGCATTATGATTTTGTGTCACAGTGATAAACTCTTTAGCACATTAACTTTCTCAGCATTTGAATTTGTAACTTATTTTTGATATCTTTAAGTGTTGCTCATTATAAGCATTTATTTTCTATTCCAGGCATTTATTTTACATGTGCGTCGTCTCTTAGAAATTATGAAAGCCGCAGAAGTTTCGGTTTGGTTGACTGAGTCACTCTGTTATCCTTCTGTCTCTCACTTTGGAGAATGTATGCTGCTTAATCTCGAATTTGGTCGTAAAATCAAAGGAAGCATTATAAGCTTGTGCAAGTTCTCATTTTCTCTTAGTTTTATAGGTTAGGACATTTTGTAGCCTAAATGTAGAAACTCTCGCTTTTGAATCGTTGCTGTTATACTCCCCGCTCCCCACCCCAACTCAGTACAGGAAAGCTTCAGTGTAGCTTACACATTTGACCACTCTTTCTAGGCTCCTTTATCTCAGACTCACTCAGCGTTTCCTTAACTATACTTCATCAATTCCCTTAAAGTCGGACCTTTCCAAGTGCCACCTAAAGGTTTGTTTTTCTTTTTGAAAAAACCTGTGACCCCTATTCTCTACTTTGATTTTTTTCTTGTTTTCTTATGAATTGTTTAAAATGAAAGCTCTCCTCTCCCCAAATAACTGAGTGCTTCCAGAAGTGTTAATACCCTCTTTCTCACCCCCATGAACTTAGCGTGACCTTCAGTTTTTCTTAGCCAACGATATATAGTCAGCTTCCTTGTATATCTCCACACTGGAGGTGACCTATTACCTATAGACACTTTCAGTCTTTATTTCCATAATCTCTTGGCAGCATCTGACACTTCTGACCACTCCTTCCTTTCTGTGACACTCTGTTCCCTTGTCTTGCATGATGCCATGCTTTTCTGGTATTCCTCCCAGCTCTCTGTTGTTCAGGGTTCTGGCCTGATTTCTACACACCTCATTCTCTCCTCCCTACGGGAGTCTACCACTTATTTCCATGGCTCATAAAAGCAAATAAAGACACTGACAACACCACACCTGTTAATTTTCGACCAGTATCTCTCCTGATCTCTAAATCCATATACACAGCTGTCTATTGGCCATAGCCATTCAGATGTCCCTTGGGCACTTCAAAATCAAAGGGACCCCACATTTAACTATACAGTACTTGCACACAGTATGTGCTCAGTTGTATGCCAAATGAGTGAGTGATAAGTAAATACACGGGCAGGAAATGTAGTCCTAGAACAGGCTCACAGCAGTGTGTCGTTGGTGATACTGCTATCTTGTTCTGTCACACAACTGGCAAATATACTGCTGTCTGCTTTGACCATTGAAATCTGGCCTATCTTTCTGATCTTTCTTTTGACCTCCTGGTTTCTGAACACTCTACTTATTTTGATCAACTCTTAAACTTGTTTACTTATGCCTTGATGTTTCTGTTCCTAAACTTTTGCTTTACTTCTTATCTTATTCCCCAGAAACCACAAATCCTTTATTTCTGGATCTGGCTCAACTTTTGATAGGAGATGCCGGGTATTTACTAGGGGTGTGTGTGTGTGTGTGTGTGTGTGTGTGTGTATTTGCATGCTTTAACAGTAAATCAAATAAAGACTCCAAAGATGAGTAATGACCTTAAGTCTAGTAATGTTAAGTTTGGACAATTGAAATAAGCTAACCCTTCAGAAGAACTATATTTTCATTTACAGGAGTAAATACTTCATGTACCATGATTGTATTGTCATTTTGCCATTTTTAGACTTCTTTTCTTTTGTGAAATCTGCAGTTTGCATGAATGGTGTTCAAGTCTCTGGCAGACACAGACTTAATTATGACTGTGATAGTAGAGGAGACAACACGTTCAGTGAGAGCCCCAGGAATATGCACATGGTGCTCGGTTTAGAAGCCTTGGGCAGGCTTCATTTCCTCAATAACAGCATCACCACTTTCTGTTGAAATCCCTGAGTATCTTCAGGTTTACAGAGGTGAAAACCCTCTTTTCTGAATTCACCAAGTAGTAAGTATGAATGTAGTACTATTATCTATAGTCTTTCTTGGCTGAAGTATACTCCACAAAAAGGGGATATGCTGACTGAAGCCAGGTAGCTTATGAAAGGGACACCCCATGTACATAAGGGATACCCCATGTCTAATGTTTTATGTCAGTTTTCATTTGCATTTTCTGTGAGTAATGATTAATTGTTGAATTAGGTAGAATCTGTAGCTCTTCCTATCCTTCCAATTATGTATCAGGGGGCTTTGGAAGGGAAGGGGATACTGGTTATAAGATAGTAATCAGACACATGGAAGAACTTTAAAATGGAAATCATCCAAGAAGGTTTCCTTACTTTTATGTTTTCTTTATATTTAAATAGGTTTTTTTTTTTTCATTGACTTAAATATCCTTTACAGTCATTAACAAACTCATGTAATGAGTTTGGAGAGAAGCAGGAAAGACAATGTTTATTACAGTAGTCATGGAGAAGATATAACTTATTATATGGTTATATCCTTGAATATTTCCTGGAACAGGAGAAAAGTAAAAGTAAAATTCTGCATTAACATGTAAAGAATCTGTTCAAATACAAATGGAAACTAAAGAGACGTATCTCTTCCTGTGCCCCAGAGGTAGTTGGCTGAGACAGCTTCTCAGACAAATCACCAAGAACACCACAGTGGAATGTCAAATTATAGACGTTTTCTTTTTTGGGGGGTGGGGGAAGCAACTATTCTATGCACTATTATAGCTTTTATTAATTCAAAAATAATAAAATGATTTTCCTTATTATTCTGTCATCTAGTCAAAGCAGCCATACATTTGTTTGAGTTTTTAAGCATTATTTTGGTCCTTTACTATAGAATATAATCTTTGCTTATCCATGAATTTTATTCATACAAAATGTATACTTATGTGTTTAATGTAGAATTAGGAAAAAGCAGAGGACTTATGTAAAATGTAATAGCGATCCTTTAAAAAATAGTAGGAGAGGAAAACCTGTAGTAAGACGGTTTCATTTAATCCTAAGAACCCCGACAGCAGTATATTGTGTTTCAGTTTGTTGTGTTTCCCCCAGCATGTGTGTTTAAACATACTCACCAAACTCTGGAAGTATTTAGAGAAAGTTTGTGCTGCTTAATTCCCCACATAAATGGTAATTTCATGGCAGTTCTTGAAATAAACATTTTTAAACTTGAAATTGTTTGTTACTATTTCCATTACAGAAACAAATATTTAAAACCCAAAGTAATATTTTACCAGTAATTTGAAACCTAATAACATTTCTCTGAAAAATGTGAATTCATATCTGATTGTAGTGATGCCATTTTATGTCGGTTCTGCTCTGTTTCACACTTAATCTGTATAACATGTTGTGATAAATTGCTCCATGTCTCAAAATGAGGATGCCCCTGGGTTATTCATAGTGTGAGGATTGTCTGATACCTTATGTGGCCACACCCTCCATCTTCAGCATCATCGTGATGAAAGCAACATGTGTTGAACTCTTTCTGTGTCTCAGGCCATGTGCTAAGAGCATTAAACACATTATCTCATTTAATTTCCATAGAAACCCTCTGAGGAAGAGATCATACCCCCATTTTATGGGTGAGGAACTATGTCTTCTCTGCTAATCAGCTGTGGTCTTACTTAAATTCTTTTAGAAAGCTACATTTTAGTGGTAAATAAAAAGTAAAAGAATAAAGAGAATGGTTCAGAAGTTCAAATACAGAACAGCATATGATATTCAGTTATCAAAGTGTAACATAAGTTAAAATCCTCTTAAGTAAATAATGAAACACAAATATGAAACCCCTCACATAATTTTCATTTGCAGTTATGGAGTCAAAAGAAGCAATTAGAAGAAAAAAGAAAGCTTTTTTTTTTTAAACAAATATTTTGCTACAGTGGTGTGTTGCTTCCTGATGTCATTGAGAATCTGTGTGACGCTATTTGAGATTAGGGCCTTACTGTGTTAAAGGGAGGGAGAGGACAGGATGGTAATGAAATATTTTGAAGGTCTTCCTACCTGTAAAGGAGGATGTCCCCCAAAATGAATTGGTTAATTAATGTTGGTTTGAATTGAAACATATAAAGACTGATGTTTATTATTGAAGTTGTTAAAAATGAATTTTGAAATTATTAAGCGCTACTGATTTCAAACTGCAAGTAATAACATCAGCATAAAGTTAGAACTAGACAGAGCATTTACTAAATGATTAATAGGGGCTTCCCTGGTGGCACAGTGGTTGAGAGTCCGCCTGCCGATGCAGGGGTCACGGGTTCGTGCCCTGGTCCGGGAGGATCCCACGTGCCGCGGAGCGGCTGGGCCTGTGAGCCATGGCCGCTGAGCCTGCGTGTCCGGAGCCTGTGCTCCGCAACGGGAGAGGCCACAGCAGTGAGAGGCCCGCATACCACAAAAAAATAAAATAAATAAATGATTACTAAATGATGAAAAATGTTAAGAAGAGTTTGTATTTATAAATGGAAATGTTTTAAATGCAAGCATTAACAAGAGATAGATTACCAGCATTTTATGAAATCTGAAAGTATACTAAAGTTTAGGAGTTTATATCACAATTCTAAAGTACATATTTCCTTCTAATTCAAGATTTCTTCATCTCCTTCCCTTCTGAAAACGATTTATTGTTTAAATGGGTACCATCCAGTGATTTTTCTCATTGTTAGTGATGATAGGTGATGATCCTGAAGAAAGTCTAGATAGAATTTAATGATAAAAACGACACTTTCGGGCTTCTCCGTGGCGCAGTGGTTGAGAGTCCGCCTGCCAATGCAGGGTACACGGGTTCGTGCCCTGGTCCGGGAAGATCCCACATGCTGCGGAGCGGCTGGGTCCGTGAGCCATGACTGCTGAGCCTGTGCGTCCGGAGCCTGTGCTCTGCCATGGGAGAGGCCACAACAGGGAGAGGCCCGCGTACCGCAAAAAAACAAAAAAACAACCACCAAAAAACCCCCGACACTTTCTGGGGCTAAAGAAGTTGCTTTAAAAATGCAGGCAGTTCTGAATGCAAATAAATAATGGCAAAACAGGTCTTTTCTGTATTTTCTGTAATAAACCCCATGTTAGCTATCTTTTAGATTTTAAATACAGAGTAACATTTGATAAGAGGAGCTTTGCCAAATGGAGAGAAGACAGCAGATAAGGACATTAAACTGAAATAATGAGCTGCTAAAAAGGATAATGGTTCAGGCTGTTCCAAAGCAACTTGTGGGGGAAAAAAGAAGAGAGAAACTTTGAAACTGGGTTCTTCAGCTTTTTCGAAGAATGGTCTCCTTTTACCTCAAGTGCTGACTGCAGGGAGAGGGCATAGAGTGGGTATGACTTGTATAGCTGACACTGAGGCGGGTGTACTGAATCCCTAAGCACACTTAAGGATGTGGTGGCCCGCAGCTTCCAACCAGCCCATCTCCTTCCCTGGGAAGAACCATTTAAGAGACAGAAGCAGTCATTGGTGCTGTGATCAACTTTGAAGTTAGGAGAGAGCTCCCCATTTTGATGTTTAAATTAATTTTACGTTTGAAATTAATATTCAGTATGTAGCTAGAACTTAGTACATGATTCAGTGAGATAATGCATGGAAAATGCTTTGTAGATTATAAAGTTCTACATAATAAATACCAAGTAATATGAAAATTGCATGGCATAAAAAATCCTAGTATTTAGGACTTTTGTTATTGTTACAGAAAAAAGAAAAATAGACTGGGGAGGCGCTATGGTTTGGGGGGTCTGAGATGCCATTCATTAATGGAAGATGCAGTTTTTCACTGTATATTCTTCCTCGATATACCTGAAAATTGTGTTCAATAGTTATTTTGCCTTCACTAAAATGTGAGTTCCAAAGTGATCACACTTATAAAAATAATGATGGAATATGGACAAAATGACTACTCCAAAACAATATTGTCCCCAACTGGAAAATTTTTTTCAGCTTTTTGTTTTACTTTTTTTTCAACATTAAAAAATGACAAACACTCATTGATTTATTCTAGACTCTGTGCATTATTCATTCCATATTCAACCCTATGGGATAGGTGTTATTGTTGCCATTTTATAAATGAGGATGCAGCGGTACAGAGAGGTTAAGTAAATTGCCTAAGGTCACACAGCTAGTAAATTTTATAGTCAGGATTCCAGCCCAGGTCCCCTGGATTCCAGATCCCAGGTTCCTGTCTTATATACCAGATATTTTATAGTAAATGTGCTGAACTCCCCGCACCCCATTATTTTGACTATTTAAGTTAAAAAATGCAGTTGTACATATGTACGTATATTGTGTTGTAAATAGAAGAGAAGGAAATATCTCAATGAAGACATTTAAAATTCCATATGAGTAGAGGAAATCCTGAAGATTTCATGGGAGCATCTGTTGTAAATCAGGTAGCCTATTTATTCTGCCAGAGAAGGAGTTTGTACGTTTAAAAAGGTGTAATTAGGGCTTTCTTGGTGGCACAGCGGTTAAGAATCCGTCCGCCAATGTAGGGGACACGGGTTCTATCCCTGGTCTGGGAAGATCCCACATGCCGTGGAGCAACTAAGCCCGTGCGCCATAATAACTGAGCCTGCACTCTAGAGCCCACGAGCCGCAACTACTGAAGTCCGCGCGCCTAGAGCCCGTGCTCCACAACAAGAGAAGCCACCACAATGAGAAGCCCGCACACCGCAACGAAGAGTAACCCCCGCTCGCCGCAACTAGAGAAAGCCCTCACTCAGCAACGAAGATCTAACGCAACCAAAAACAAAATAAATAAATAAATTTATATATTAAAAAAGTGTGATTAGAGAAGCATAAAGAAATGGCAGTTGTGAAAATCTAACAGTATTTAAAAAATTTTTAATATATGTGCCATATAATGTAAATGTATATAAAATGTTTTGATTTGAATCATTGGTGCTAAAATTCTTAGGATGATCCAGGTTGGAGTCTTATATATGTATTAAGCTATATTATGTCAATGAGTTTACCAGTTTTATACTTGGAATATATTTATGGACTACATTGTTCCTAAATCCAATAATAAAGTATAAAAATGGTACATTTTCAAGTTTTAAATCACATTACTTTTCATAACCAGTACACTTATATAACAACGTTTATTATCTAACGCAGTTTCTGAGGGAAAGGAATCTTGGAGTGTTTACCTGGGTGGTTCTGACTCAGGGTCTCTCATGAGATTGCAGTCAAACGCTGGCTAGAGTCTCACTTCCAAGGTGGCTCAGCTCACATGGTTGTTGGCAAATCTCAGTTCCTTGCTGGATATTGCTGAAGTCTCATTTCCTCACCTCCTAGACCTCTCCCTAGGCTGCCTCAGTGTCCTTACAGTGGCAACTGGCTTAACATCCGATTGAGTGATGAGAGACAGAGAGAGGGTCCGATGAGAGACAGAGAGAGTGTCCAAGGAGAGACCCTAAATGGAAGCTGCAGTCTTTTAGACCCTAAACTTGGAAGTGTCATATCATATTCTCTTGGTCACAGAGACCAACCCTGCTACAGTGTGGAATGAACTACACAAAGTGAAATGCAAGGAGGTGAGGGATTACTGGGAGCCATCCTGGAGGCTGATTCCACAACAACTATTTCATTAGGAAAAAAAATGTACCAATAAGGTCCTAAAGATTTTTTTAAATTGCAGTGTAGTTGATGTACAATATTATATGTTACAGGTATACGATACAGTGATTCACAGTTTTTAAAGGTTATACTCCATTTATAGTTATTATAAAATATTGGCTGAATTTCTCGTGTTGTATAATATATCCTTGTAGCTTATTTTATACCTAATAGTTTGTACCTCTAATCTCCTACCCCTATATTGCCCGTCCCACTTCCCTCTCCCCACTGGTAACCACTAGTTTGTTCTCTATATCTGTGAGTCTGCTTCTATTTTGTTGTGTTCATTAGTTTGTTGTATTTTTTAGGTTCCACATATAAGTGATATCGTATAGTATTTGTCTTAAAGCTTTTATGAGAAGGTATTGCCCATGTCGTGTCCCAGAAAGAGTCTGAACCAAATTCTCTTCCTACCTTGGTGATTTTGTTGAATTGAATGTGTAGGTTTAGATGGAATTTGTTATATCAGACTAAAAAAAACTTTTTTATAATGGAAGAACTATAGGTGCTGGATTTTAATGTCTGCTTTCCCATTTCCCACTGCGCCACTTCTGAATCTCAGCTTTCTTATCTGTAAAATAAGATTAATATTAGCCTTCTAAACTTGCAGATCCTAGTTGCAAAAATCTTATCCTGGTGATGAAAAATAAATGGTAGATAGTGGAGTTAGTAGATGTGTAGACAAAAAAGTGTTTATTTTCAGAAACATTTTTAAAGAAAAGATGCATTAGAAATTAATTAATTCTTGTGCCCCGCCATAATTTAGAAAAGAATATCAGGTGGAATTGCCTCTTATAACTAAACATGTAAAAGGAAATTCATGTTACTAATAACTTAATATAATGAGGCTAATTGAGAAGAGCAAAGAGACACAGGCACGTAGGTTGAATGAGACATGAAATTAAAACTGTTTTTAGAGGGCATTTGCACTAGTGGGAACTAAAATTTTGAAAGACGTTTAGATATCTGGCTATTAATAAAAATGATTTTATAAACCTGGGAAGGACTTTTTAAAACACAGGTTAAAAGGAATCAAAAGTCATCAGTGGTATAACAGCAGAACTTGATTTTGATTCTCTTCTATCAATTTGTCCTAGGTTAGAAATAGATTAACATCTAAACGTTCTCAGTTTTTGAAGAAAGGCAAAATATGCATCCTCACGGTTTTGTTGCTGCCTTCGGCTGTTCTCTTACCCTCAAGCTCCATGACGTCTTTAATTATCCAGCCCAGAGACCTAACCTAATATGTCTGTCTTGATTCTTGTGTAGAGTTTCATGTTTTTCTTTCTTACCTTTGCAAAAGGAATGGGATTTATTTTGACTTTTTATTGTTAATTAAAATTAATAATAAAAAATAAAAAAATTAACGTACTTCAGAAAAGTCCATACAACGTATGTATATACAGTTTAAAAATAATTATAGAAAATAATTACCTTACTGTATTCGTTTTCTAGGGCAGTTGTAACAAAGCACCACACACTGGGTGGCTTAAACAACAGAGCTTTGGGCTTCCCTGGTGGTGCAGTGGTTGAGAGTCCACCTGCCGATGCAGGGGACACGGGTTCGTGCCCCAGTCCGGGAAGATCCCACATGCCGCTGGGCGGCTGGGCCCGTGAGCCATGGCCACTGAGCCTGCGCATCCGGAGCCTGTGCTCTGCAATGGGAGAGGCCAAAACAGTGAGAGGCCCGCGTACCGCAAAAAACAAACAAAAAAAAACCCAACCCAAACCAAACCAAACAAAAAAAGGAGCTTTATTGTCTCACCCTTCTAGAGGATAGAAGTCCAAGATGAAGGTGAAGGCAGGGTTGGTTCCTTCTGAGGATAGTGCGGGAGAATGCATTTCCCACCTCTCTCCTCTTCTGGTGGTTTGCTGGAAATCTTACACATTCCTTGGCTTGTTGATGTATCACCCCCATCTCCGCCTTCATCTTCACATGGTGTTCTCCCCAATTTTTCCTTTTTATAATTATACTAGTCATATTGAATTGGGGCCCATCCTAATGACCATAGCTATATCTGTAAAGACCCTGTTTCCAAATAAGGTCACATTCTGAGGTACTGGGGGTTAGGACTTGAACATAACACCTACCCAGGGTAAGACAGATACTATTACCATCACAGAAATGGCCACCCAGAAGTGTGCACTCCCCCTCCTCCCTGTGGTAATTATGATTTGGACTTCTGTGAAAATGATTTCTGTTTTTCTTTATAGGCTTATCATTTGTGCATCATCTTTAACAAAATATATGGCTTTTAAGACATCTTTCATGAAATGGATAAGTTTAAAAAAACTGGACTGAAAATTATTTTCCAGGTATAATGTTATCTTCAATTCCTAGGGGCAACATTTATTAAATATTTAATAATATTTGTTAAAAATGCCTACGTTTACAGGTGAAAGTAACTTAAAAATAATAGTTATAACTTTCAGCAGGAAAAATAGAAGAAATAATATCTGTTACTTCTCCATTAAAATGAGCTCCATTTCAGATCACATTTTAATTTTTTTGTGTAGACTGCCTCATCAATTGATGACGAATATCCATGTAAACTTTTCTGGAATGTAATTTATTTCCTCAATTTGTTCCTATTGTAATGAAGTTTATGATCATGTTTTCCAGACTTTTCATTACCAAGGACCCAAAGTATTATGTTCATTCCAGACCCATTTAGAAACATTTTAATCTTGTAAACAGCACTTATTAGGATGTATTCAGGTCTTGCCATTCTTTATTAGTTACTGATAGATGTCTACCGGTGGGACCCTTGGTCAGCCTGAGATATGCTGTGTAGTAAACACTGACCGTGTAATACTAGTTAAAATCAAAGAAACTTGATGTTTTAGTTACCTTGTTCAGCCTTATTTAAGAACAAATGTAAGACTTTCCTCAGATTTAAAAAAAATACTGAAAATAGTTTATGTCCATTACTGCCTTAGAAGATTCCTAAAGATCATGGTTACTCAGTGAAACACACACACACACACACACACACACACACGTACACACGCATGCACGCATAGACTTTGCTGAAGTCTACAGCAGGAAAGAACAGTTAAACTCCTTACAATCACATTTTTGTTTTAATTAGTCTTCAACCCCTTAAGTACGGATGGTTCCCAAATTTCAAATGACCCATAATAAATCCAACAGGTTGCCCCTGTTCAGCCATTGCTCTCTCCCTTATTAAAATCCCTGCTGTGTCTACTGTAGGAAAAGGGGTAAAAAGCAACACTTTGCCACATAGTAGATCCTTCATATTTCTTTGTTGAATAAAATACATTTTTAGAAGGGCCCTTGAGAACTGTGAGTCCAGGAATGGGAAAGAGAAGTGATAGAAGGATTAGGATAGAGAAGCTCACCCCCAAAGTCAGCTCATTCCAGACTTGTTTCTAGAAAGCCTCCCCCACGTGGTGGAAAACTGCTGCCCTGATTTACCTGAAATGCTCACCTCATGTTGATGGGATGGTGATGGGATAGGGTAGCACACGCTCTTTTTACAAGGCAGATACTTCCGGAAAGCACCCTTGCAAATTAGTGTGATCACATTGCCTTCTTTATTCTACCTGAAGTAAAGAGAGTTTTGCTTGGGGAGTTAGAGTGGGAAAGGTAATGGTTTTGATGATGGTTAGGGACCCTTCTGTGATACAAGAAGGGGAGTGGTTATTAAGATTTGAATAAAGGCACTTTCAGCTTAGTATGTAGGCAAGAGAAGACTCTAAAGGAAGGAAAGATTCTAAGAACACATTCATCTATTTGGAGTTTTTGCCTTGAGCTAACTCCAAACCCAAACGAGGAGTGGGGTAGTGTGGGGTTGAGTTAATTTTTTTTTTTAATTTCATTTTTCACTGACCTAGTGTTCGTGCTGGGAATATTTGATCCATAATTCTGCCACATTAAGGTTACACAGGCATCTGAGGCTGATCAGACATCTAACCATAATCTAAAAAGTGATTTGTTTGAAAAAGTATTCCAGGTTTCCTATGAAAATATACTTTTAGAATTTCATTTGTTTGTGAGTTTGAAATTGCTTATAAACGAAAATCTGTTTTAGTTCTACAAGTATATCTTGAATTTTGAACGTCACTTCTATAGCAGGGATACCCAGATTAAGTAACCCTTTCAAGTGCTGACATCTGAAATAGGCCATAGGGCATAATTTAAGTGAACATGTATTTTCTACAATAAATTACTTTATTTGAAGTCACAAACTATATCAAATGGATTTCTGCTCCTCTGGCATATAATATGTTGCCTTGCACATAGATTAATAGATTAATGTTGAGGAATGAATGAGTGAATGGTTATATACAGATAGAGTATATAAATAGAACCTACACAGGAGCCATTTCCATAAGGAGATTTTTGAGTCTGATTATTGTTTTCTAAGTGACAAAGGAGGTTATCATTCATTATCAATAAATTCATTCAATAAATATCAAACTAAATACGTATGATTGCTAGTCACTCTGCTGAGTGCTTTGTGGGGAGCCAAGATGAATGAAATAGGACCTCCGCCCTCAAGAACTTCACCTTCCAGTGGGAAAAAAACCATCATAATAACACATAAAAACATGATGAGACTTTATACAGATAAAGTGCTTTACTAGTTCAGAAGAGTGAGAGTAATTCAGACATTTGGTGACGTTTGGACTCGATTTTGGAAATTAATGAAGAAAAAGAAAGATTAATTTTTTTTTAAGATAATGACAAGTACAGAGGTAGTGTTCGTTTAATAGCCTAACGAAGACAGAGCTGGTTTCACCTTTGCTCCTCTTGGTTTCTTTTCCATGATTAGAAGGTAGCTACTGCAGCTCCACCATGGCTGCACTCAAGACAGAAAGGGTGAGGGCTTGTGGAGGGACAGCCACCTTCATGCTTTTTATCAGAAAAGCAAAGAAAGGTTTTCCCAGAAGCGCCAAGCTTCCATCTCAGTGGTCAGATCAGTGCCACATGGCCACCCTTATTTATCACAATATCATCCAAATTATACAGGAAGGAAGGTACTTAAAAAAGTTAAAACCAAACAAAACCCAGATATAACACAAAAGAACAAACTAAAGAAGTTTTAAAAAGTATTTCTAATGAGAGTAAATAGAGAAGGATGTTTGATCAAAAATAATGTCAGAATTTAGTAGGTAATCAATCATGATGTCTACATTTGTCTATAGTTAGAGGATGATACTGGTAGAATAGTTTTCCACTGTACCATACTAGCAAAATTTGACATAGAAGTCTGTAACAAGCACTTGAAAAATTAAAGACTTCTAACAGATGTGGGTATTTAAATAAAGAACCTTTTGCCTCCAGACCAAGTCTTTTAATATCACCAGCCTAGAGAACTTGTATCGACAGCTGGGTGATTCCTTGTCTTCTTTTGAGGAAATATGGTTGTTTCTTTTTCTTTCAGTTTCTAGAAGGGTCTTATTTCCATTATTTCTTTCAAATGGTCATGGTCACCTTTGTTGTTGTTGACAACAGCAGAGATTTACAAAGGAGCATCTTTGCTGTCTTTAAATCACTGAACCAGCGTGATGGAGCAAAAATATATACACCATATCTTAGTATATTCATATTATATCAGTTTTAATTTTTAAACTTTGGTAATATTTTTAGTGGAGGAATGCAAAGTACTTTATAGGAAAGGAAGACTAAAAATTCAACAGATCATGGAGGGTTGATACCAACAAATAGCTCTGCAGTTTTGACAGCATTTCTACCTCTTAAAAGTGATTTTCTTTCTTGGAGGTTTTTTCTTGCTGTTATGGTGACTGTGATGGTAGTGGTGGCGGTTCTGTTTGTGTGTATTTTGCCAGAATCACTCTAACCTTAGACTTTTCCTTCTTCTGACCTCCTTGGGGACCACAAACAGGAAGGAGCAAAGGCAGTCAGCTCCTGGGGATTGATGCACATCATGGCTTTCAAATATTAGCGTGCATAAAAATTCTTTGGAAAGCTTGATAAGCATGAAGGCTTACAGGCCTACTGATTAAATCAGGCAGGAATGAAGACTGGGAATCTCCAGGTACTTCAGACAGTTCTGATGTAAGTGGCCCCTGGACTCCACTTTAAGAAACATTCATGTAGACAGTAAGTGAGGTGGTAGGGGGCTAGTGAGAAGACAGCTCTCACACTAGGTCTTCGTGTGTCTCACTTGTTCCTTGTCTCTGAAATCAGGGTCTCCAGATGGGATGTGCTCACTCCAGTGGTTTGCAGAAAGACCTATTTTGGTTCAGGAAGAAAATAATGAAACTTTGATTTATATTCCTTTTTAAACTTTGCCTTTAAAATGTTATTTCTTGTCTCTGTTTTGTAACATACATGCAATATTAGTACAGTTGTACATATTTATAAATGGTACATGCATGCTAAAGACCGATTCTAGAAAATGTTTTACTGATAGTGGTGCACCGTCAAAGAAGTTTGGAGATTGCTGCTTTAAATGATTTACCAGGCCCAATTCCATACCTCTTTCCTGTTCTTTCCAAGAGTTTATTGTTCCTTAATCATTTTTCATTTAGATACCAACATTAGTCAATGCTTCTTTCGTTAGTATATACATATACACAGACCATACCAGAAGACTGAGAGGAGGAAAGAGCTTTGCAATCTATGTCAGGGAGAAATATCTGCGTACTATGGTTAATTATCTGATCTGACACCTTTATTTAAACAGCCCCCACCGAAGAGTGAAAAGAGAAGAATCAAGGTAACTTCCATCTATCAGGTTATGGCCATCACTTCAAGCATTTATAGTCCTGTCTAGTCACAGCACACTCAGAGACTCAAGAGTGGATGAGTGTAAATGTGGATTTTCTAGAGACACGACTCATTCTTTGTCCTTGGTCCTTGAGTTAGCTCCTTCTCTTCTGTTTTCAGAAGACTCTTTTCTATCAAGTACATTTCTCCAAGTTAAAAAAAAAAAAAAAGTCACTGTTTTCACAGCATAAAATTTATTTTAAAGATATTTTTAGATTACAACAGCTGAAAACACCAATTATCACCATAATTATATATATAGTCTGTTAGGTCAACTTTTCATTTCCCTTATTTGGGGCAGGCATCAAGATTTTGCCTCCTCATATTTTCTGTGCTTTACAATAGACTGTAGGCTCCAAAGATGGCCATGATTTTCTAACTCAGGTTCCTCTAGTTGGTATTTCTAGATGTAAGACCATGATTACTTTTTTATAAGTTTTGTCTCTGATACACACACACACACACACACACACACCCCTAATCTATTTAGTCAATTGAATTGTCAATAGAGGAGAAAAAAACACACAAAATTGCTGGCTTGAAAAACTTCAACAGTTTGTGTCAATATTGTCATTCTTTTAGTAGCCACATGGCACAGGCAGTGTCTGGAGATCAGAAATCTATTTTGGGGTCTCATTTAAAAAATGTATCTCTTCTTTTAGTGCTATTTTTCCTGGTATTTCTCACAAGTATTATTGTATGGGTCTGGGTGAATTGGAGAGGAATGGTAAAATAGTTATAATATTGTATTAATAAATATAATTAAACACTAATAATATTTATTGAGGCCACATGTGCCAGGCAGTGTGCTAGGTACTTTGTTCTGTCAGTTAATCTTTACAATAACCATTTGAGTTGGGTGCTATTGTTATTATCACATTTACAGATGAGGAAATGGAGAATTGGGGAGGTGATAAGACTTGCTAAGAATCACTCAGCTAGTACATTGAAGAAGAGGCTCTGTGCACCTTGAGCAGGGTGTGTATATTCTGCTTTGACTCTTGTGAGATTGGAAGTTAGGAGTTGAGGTGGGCACAGACCACTTTGGGGAAAACAAACATGTCTTACCTTACTCCAAAGGAAAAGCACAAATACATAGCTGGGGCCAAGGCCATGCCTTGTACAGCTCACAGAGCATGATTTCCCTTGTAATTGAAGCAAATGATGCCCCCCTCCCCGAGTTGTGCAAAGTGGTGGTCCTGCCAGGAGCTTCTGTCTCATACATAGGAAGTTGGAAGGGGTCGTGGAGTTTGTATACATAAATCTTAGCTGTGTATAGATCTGGGCAATAGAATGCGGGGTAGAAGGAGGGCCCCCCAGACTCTTCATGGAGGGAACTGGGTCTCTGGCATTGGATGGGTTCACTAGGTGTCTAGGTTCCAATCCCTCAGAAATGTTCTATTGAAACCTCTTTTTAATCCTTCGATCCAGTATTGTTAATATTTCTGTATTTCACTTTACTGTAAAGTGGAAATGATAAAAATTTTGTGTACTAGAGAAATGTTGGATGGATTAAGGAGAAGAGGTCTGTAAATGGTTGGTTATTTTTTTTTTTCCCTAAGTGTCAGGTAATGACAATGTTCAGTTTTAGATTGATGTCTTCCTCAGTCTCTAAGGTGACAACCTTTCAAGATTGTTTAGGTGTGATTTTGGAAAGTCGAGAGGTCAAGAATCCTGTCTGTCCTCTCGTGTTTGTATCCCCCATGCCTGGACTATCATAAGGACTTACTAAATAATTGCTGAGTGATTTAAAGTCGCTCAAATATTCTGAGCCTCAGTTTTTTCCTTATCTATAACATTGGGGATAATAGTGTGAATTTCATAGGGTCCTTAGGAGATTACACTGGATAACGTCTTAAAGAGCTTAGTATAGTGTGTAGGAACACAATAAATGTTTGCTAATAACAATATTAGTTATTATTCTGCTTACTGCTGTTTGTCTCTAAAACATCTGGCTCTGCCACTTAAAACCTGTGTGCCCTCCAACAAACTAGTTGCGCTATCCAAGTCCCAGTTTCTTATTCTGTAAAATGGGGATGCTAATGCCTTCACTGTTTGCTGTGTAGTTAAGATTCAGAACTAACAGTTATTTAGTGAATATTATGTGCATCACTGAATTAGACACGTTTTCTCAACGATTACCTTGCAAAAATTTCTTGAGATAGGTACTATTGTTTTCATTTTACAATTTAGAACGCTAGGGCTCGGAGAGTAAAGTTTTCAGTCGAAAGTCAGATGAGTAGTAAGGAGTCAGTGTCTCTCTGATACCACTCCCCTGTACTTCACAATCTCCTGTACTTCACATCTTCACAATATTTAAGGCCATTTAAAAAGACCATACATGTCTGTGGGCCATTATTGGTGACATCTCCTTCCTCGGGTCTGAGGGCTGCAATATATCAAGGCACCCTAGCATAATTTGCTCTATTTAGGTATTTAAATACATCGTGGTTTTAAAGGCACCCTAACATAATTTGCTCTGTTTTAGGTATTTAAGTGTAACAATTGAGGGAATCACATTTTCCCCCAAATTCTCATTTTTAAACTTTTTTTCCACCCGTCTAAAAATACCGGTTCCTGAATTTCTCAGGTCAAGAAAGAGTAAAGCTACATAACCAAAGTTCGGAATGAGGTTCTTTTTGTGTTACATTGCCCAATTTGTGGGCTTTGAGGTGGTTATTAAGTGAAAGCTGCTACTAAACCAGGAGGTGAGTTTAGGTTTAGTATCATACCAATTGACTTGTCAGAAACTTTTTTTTTAAGAAAAGAAATGACATTATGTCCGTTCTAAAGCAGCTAAGTAGAGTTTCTGTGAGTGTTAAAATTTTGCCAGAGGATCATGGTTTTGAACATATCACATATCCAGAGACCTGGAAGCTAAGACTAAGTACTTTATCGCTATGTTTTTCCCTGGGGTGTCTTAATTAAAAGACAATTTGAGAAACAAGAAGAATCCATTCCTAGCTTGAAATATTGTTTCTCGGACAGATCTTTCCTTGCTGGAAGTCATCCCAAAGTTGTTTGGAGTGTCAGGTTCAGAGTTAATTGGGTTTTCCTATCTAGTGAGAAGAGGTGGCTCTTTTATTTTGGTCTGTTGTTCCCATGGTTGTGAGCTTTGGAAAGGTTTGACTCAGAAACCATGAGATACTAACACAAGCACTATATTTTTGAATTAGTATTGATTGACAGGTCTCTATTCAATGTAAACAGCTTGAAGGGAGAACTGCAGTGATAAGAATCGAAATTTGCATTTAAGAACACTCTCCTGTATGACATAATGATTGTTTCACATTAATCAAAATAAAAAGGGGGATATTAATTTTTTTTGTAATGAGCTGTAAATTAGAATACATTGAGAATAATTAAATTGTATTTTTTTTTGTTTAGCTTTTTCTTCTCAGATGCTACCGTTTCGGAAGGGCACAGTTCATGTGAAAGTCTGAATAAAATTCACAGAGTAGCATCAAGGACCTCTGAGCCCAGAAAAACTGAGTTTGGCAGTGCTAATTTGTATTAAAGTTGTTGTTGCATGACAGCCGGAAAAAGATTTAATGCTTGCCACCTGAATCAAGGCACGGAACATTGGTTTCTATAACTGCCATGAATTTGAATCAAGGCCAGTATCTCTAAATTTGAAATAAACTGATACTCTGTCTTGAAAGGAGATACAGGCCACTTATGTTGTGGAAGGTATTTAGAAAATAGTATTTCAATTTAATTTATATACATATTTTTCATTTTGTTCAGCTCCTCGGCACTGTGGCCTGTAGTGGTTCTTGTTGTTAGAGGTTCACACAGGAGAACTAAGAAATGCCTGCAGCCATTTATTATCCACTTTCAGCCAGGAGTCAGCAGTGAGTTTGCACCAGGTTCCAGGTTTGGCGTTTCTCTTTTGCCACAGAGGAGCTGCTCGCTTCATCAGAAAGTCATTATCCCTCTTGGATGTCACTCTGGTTCAAAGTATTAGTATTACAGTATTGCTTTAGGAATTCAGATTTTATCCCAGCCACCCCTGCTGTGGTAAAACCTTAGAGCCACCAGATGCAAAATCCATTCACATGCCTAGCACAATAAAAATGATGATGATGACAATAATTCATATTTTGCATTTGCAAAAACATCTTTCATCTGAAGAGCTTTTGTAAACGGAACATGCATCTTGAGACTACTTTATAGAAAGTGATCTTCGAGTCCAGTATGGAAATGAATCCACCTCTGAGGTGAAATGTGGCAGCCATTTAATTATTTTTAATGGGATCCATCTTAAGCACAGTTGTGTCTCTATTCAGTAAATGTTTTGATGAGAAACTATATAAATTATATGTTACATTAAAATTTTCAGGCATTTTTATTCTTACTGAAAACTAGTATGTTCTTTTGATTAGAAAAGTACTCAGAACATTGACTATTTAAAAATAAATCCTGCTGAGCTTTTTTTCGAGCCATAAAGGATTCCCTTAAGGTACCACATAGATGTTTCTCAGGAGTACTTTCAGCAGCACATACCTTATTTCACTATTTTCATTGGGGTGGTAGTAAGAGCTTCAGCAGCATACTGTCTTGATGGGCACAACGAAAGCATACTCAACTCTTAATTGCACAAATGCAGATAATCCCAGGCCAGTTTCTCTTCTGTTTGTACTTTCTCCCTAGCTGATCTCATCCATTCTTAGGGTGTCAAATAGCAGCTCTATGCCCATGGCCCATCACGTTGCATCTTTGTTCCCCATGTCTCATCTCAGTTTCTATGTTATTTTTCTAACTTTCTCCTCCCTCGAGGTATCAACCCAGCATTTCAAATTCCAAAATAGGATACCCCTTAAAATAACGCCTCTCTCTGTATGTACTCCTTAAGTAATTAACATCTCACCTCAGGTTTTTACTTCTGTTATGTATGCTCAATACTTGGCAGTATTTAAGACAAACTCCTCCTCCTCAAATCCGATTAGTTCCTAAATTCTATATGCTTATCTTCTGCATGGTCCCTTGCATCTGTCCACTACGTTATATGCATCCTTCAATGGGCATTTTACTGCTAACGGTAGGATAAAGGGAAAAAAGAAAGTGAAACCAAAATCACTCAATTTCCCACCTGCTAGTATCACTCAGATGGTGGAGGCACAGCTGAAACTACTGGCTGAAATAAAGCTTTGGGTAACTTGCAGCTTTCATTTATTGTCCCGTAGTGGCGGGAATGATTTGAAAGTTTGAGGCTGTACCAGAAATGATATGTGTCTGGTTTGGCCATTTGTAGTAGTTTGCAGCATGGTATGTAATTATAAGTTATCCTAAGTGAAGATGAAAGGACAATTTGTTTTTTAGGTGTAATTAGAAAAGAAAAACAATTTTCAACATACAGAACCATAGATGTTTGAATAGCATTTTGCTATTACACAAAGATACGGAGGAAGATTTTCATTGTCCTCAACTAGTAGTTATATTGAATATATTTTCCATCAAAGACAAAGAAATTCCTTAAGTTCTGTCTTTCTTAGAGTATTCTGTAAGGTTTACAAACTTGAAAATTTTTTCTTTGCAAAAGTTTGTATTTTCCTTTAGACTATAGAACTTCTCCCACTCCTTACTCCACCAGATACTGTGCGTGTGCGTATACTTGATAATGGTGGAATGATTTGCTAGAATAACCTGTTTACATTCCCAATATTCAGGGAACAGGGCACTGACTTATATTCAAGCATTCATTTTTGAGATGAACACTTTTATCTGGCATTGTAGGTTTTTTACTTAACTCTTTCAACAATAATCTTGAATGGAATATTTCCCTTTATAAATGAAAAAATAATATACACCAGTATTCATTCCAAAAGTCCTTGCCAAACACTATAAATTCAAATCTTTGGCTGAAACGGTATGGTATGTTTTGGGTTTCCTTCTCCAATAATGGCTATAAATTAGTGATGTTGTGCTATATTTATGTAATTCATCAAAGCTTATTGAATGAGATAGAATTATCAAGTATAGCACAGGAAAACTCATTTAGAAGAAAAACTTTAATGCACAGTGGTTTAAAATGCAGCCTGACTGACTAGATTCAGTATATATAACACATTCTATGTTGTCCCATGTTCTGAAAAAAAAAAAGTGAGTTGAGTATTGTTTAGAGGTAACCCTGACCTGGATTATAAGGGCTCAATTTTAGTTTCATTTGGTTTTAATCCCTGCTATGTTTTAGAATTTTATATGGAGTCAGAAACCAAGTGAGGATCTTCCTCATTCTGCTCTTCAGAGATCTTACACTTGGATTGAGTGGGTGATATCCATGTAAATCTTGCCACCTTTTTTAGTGATTATATAAGGTGAAAATGCTTAAAAAGGGTTAAGTAAATGTAAAAAAGGAAAGAGATGAAGTATAACAGCGATCTGGCGCTCTTTGAACAACATTTTGTTTTCATCAGTTTTTGGAGATGCGGCATATAAGTTGAATAACTACCTAAATACTATGTTTCAATTCTCTTTAAGCCTTTCTTGTGCTGTATTTCGAATGGAAATAATTTGAAGCAGTTTTTAATTTTCTTCTAGTATTTACAAAATTTATTCCAACAACATTATCAGCAAATTGGGTAACATTGGGATAGCTGGAATACTGTTGTGTTCGCATGTATTTTTTAGAGATGGGAACTGCTTCAAAAAAAGCAACAACAATGGAACCCAAATAATGTCTTTATTGTTCATTCTAACAGAAGCTCTATTTTCTTTTGTAGGGTGGAAATGGTTGACGTTAATTATCCTTAGTCATGTGACTATTCTGTGAATTTTTGTCCTGTCTTCTAAAAGAGTTTCTGGAGGAATGGCCACCAAGTATGTGGTTCCAGTGTAGTCATTCCTGTGTTCTAAAAATGCAGTATCTCACTTAATTGTTAAGGCCGATTGCATTAGGGGAGGTTTTCTGATTTAACATCTACCTTGCCAACCAATTAAGTTCTGGATGTAATTTGCATAAAGATGTAAAGAATTTGAAGGCCAAATTATATCTATTTTCTCATAAAGAGTCCTTTACATTATGATAATAATTATTACTTGATATTTATTAGGGCCATCTGGGCATGACTTGCCAGAATACTGTCTCAGCAAGATATGCTTACAATAAGACTTAGGTAAACAAGCAGATAATATATACTGGTAAAGAAAATGGGAAACAAAGAAAGGAATCCTATAGATGGGCTTGGTAACAGTGGTTTTTTTATATGCCAGTGTCTCCTTTTTACTTAGTTTATGGAGGGCTTCAGTGATCTGTCTTGTAGGAGAGAGGTACAGCTACACAGTCCAGAGGCTACTGAACATTTTTGAAAAGCCAGAAATATACAGTACATAAAAAATATACATCACACAAATAACACAGGGAGAGGATCTTTGGTTATTAAAAAGTCTACTGTGTTGATGTTCGGCTGTTCCTGCGCAAATGGGGACTTCTACTATTTCAAGAATTAATGTTTATGCTTTTTTTTGTTTTTTTGTAAAGTGTTTATCTCATGCTCAAAATGTATATTATGTTTTGTAAAAAAATGGAGCCTCTTTTAGAAATCTCCATGTTGACTTTCTAGGGAAGATATCTTTTTTTCATGTATGTACGTTAGGGATTATGTTTGAAAAACAAACAAAACAAAACAAAAAATCAGCCAACTCCAAAGAAAGGACACATCATTGAGGGGAAGAGAAGGTGTAAGAAAAGCTCTTGGGTTTATAGGAATGCAAACGTGAGCACTTCACGAGGATGCTTGTGATTCAGATTCTGAACATGGATGGAAACTTGATTCTCCATAATGCACAGAAATAGCTTAGAAGAAGCTGTAAAGTTCTATCACGTCATGGGTTGGTGAGCGAGGATGGATTTACACGATCAAGGATATAAATGGCTTTGAGTGAGTCCTTAGTTATAAGGTCTGCGATTCTTCATAATTGACATGGCTTTCCCTTGTCATTCAGACTGACAGCAGTAAGGCAGTAAGGATGTGGAGCTGCTGCTGTTGTCACAGGAGCCCTAGGAGCCCACGTGGATACCGCCGTGAGGATTCTGAACCGTGTGCAGGAGAACACTGCCTGCCTCCCGGGGCAGTCTGTATGCCTCTGTGGTTTTGAATGTTTTTCAGCCTTTTAAAAATTTTGGCTGGAGCATTAGCTATACCCTGCCCTTACTCATTTGTATGACTTAAAGAATGTGACCAATGGGTTTTTTTTCTCCAAGTTTGAATATATGTATACATATATCTGTGTTTTGAGACTAAGATGGAAATGTTCTCATGCCATGCATTATGGTTCAGGCTTAAAAGGAATATTCTAGTGAGGAGACAGGAAAAAAGTGTATTTTCTTCAACTTAAAATGTTTTGGATGGGCTACTGAGTGTCTGCCTTCCAAAGCATCATGGATATTTGCACACTCTGGGAAGATCTGGGTGCATATGATTTCCTTTGGCCATCAGGGAAAGTATGGAGAAAGGAGAAAGGGAACCCTCTGTGTGCCTTGATTTATGTGTGTTGATGTTAGTGGGGAGGGTGAGGTTTTTGGTTCCATGACTATATGTCAAGTATATTTTAAAAATGTGACCTAAACCTAAAGGCAGTGTTAGCACCAATCAAAGACTTTTCCATTAAAATTTTAAGTTATTTTTGGTATCTTATTGGGCTTTTTAAATAGCCGCAAAAGTTGTGAACATTAGTTTGAAGGTTAGTGGCAATTTAGAAAGTTAGCAGCAACACTGCCTAAGCTTCAGTCAGAGCAGTCAGTAGCTTTGATGGAGCTGGGCTGTGGGAATGCAGGTCTTTAGCTTGGGGTGGTTATGATTTTACTTTATTTTTTTTAAGGTGGAGAGATGAATGGGGCATGCATTCATGTTTTTCACCTAGGCCAAGTGGAAGACTTTGCAGTGATGTAACCCATTAGGTTGGAGAAGCTTTTCTGTGGAGCTGCCCCGCGGTGCTGAGAATAAGTTATGAATGCTGCACTGTTTCAGCGCAGAGGGCCTTGCCGGGAAGAGAGCCGTGTGCCTGGGCCCCAGCTATTGAGAAGATGCCAGTCAGGGATGAAAACGTCTTTCATGAAACTATAGCTAACTTCCCTGTGACACATTACCATAAAGCAGAGAGTATTTTTAAAACCAATAGTGTGAAAATAAGCAAATACCTTATAAAAGTCAGAAGGCTTTATTTTAAAAGTATGCATGTTGAGTGACTAAAAATATACAGGTTTGTGTTGGAATTCTTTTCAGTGAATTGGTCTAAGCAGTTTTCCTCCTCTCTCCCTCTCTCCTTGTTCACAGCCCTGATTTCTTTTGCCTTTTGGTTACAACTACAAAAGATGTCTTCTGAGACAAATGCTGGTGCATGACATCAGGACGAAGGAATGCTCAGCCCAGTCCAGCATGTTTAAAAGCATCAGCTGCTTGAAAAATGTTACATTTTTCAGGATGGATTAAAAAAAATTAAGATGATCCCTGAGAGGGGGGAGTTAGGCACAGACTTTTACAGAAGTTTTTTGTTATTATTTCCAGTGATCAGAGACATACTAAAATTGGAATTAGATTTTGAATGTTAGTCGTATAGTGTTTTTCCTCAAACAGAAGATGTTCTGTGGTCTTTATAAAATAAGTGACGATAATAACAATAGGATAGCAGAGGTTGTCAATTTTGTAAAAATTATACAGACTTAAAATTATAAATTTTAAGTACTGAATTTTTACTTTGGTTTTAGACTGTATAGTTTTATGAATTTAAAGACTAGTTACTAAATAATTGTATGTCAAAATAATTTTAATTTCTGGTTTGACTCGGGTTTCGGCACCAAAAAAATTTTTCTTTAATTTCTTTTTGTTTTTCTTAGGTATTACCATGACTTAATTTTGAGCATTTTTCATGAAATTCCCAATACTTGGGTAAACTGCATATTAATTAATATAACAACTAAAAATTTTGTCACAGTTCAGCATACAAAAGAAGCGTATTTCTTTTTTTAAAAAAAACTATCAGTATCCTTATAAAGTTAATTATTCTTACTAATTTCCATTCTTAGTTCAATAGAAGAAAATGGAAGTTCTGGAAAAATTTTAACAACTGCAGTTTCAATAAAATATATCAAAATGTAAAATATTCAGATCAGATAGGAGAAGTCATTGTTTTGGTGGTTTATTGCCTCTATATTTAAGAATTATAAATCTCTAAATGTTGCAGTTCTCTGTTAAGTGATAGCATAAAGTACTAATCATGTTAAAAGGTAAACTGAGTCACATCAAACATTTTAAAGAGTTGATTTGAGCATGACTCAACTTGAATCTGGCAGCCCCAACTGAAGGTGGTTAGGAGGGCTCCACTGACAGGACCTAGGAGCAGTATTTTTGTAGATTGGACACTGAAACAGAGCAAAAAAATGATTTGATGGTTGTAGCTTAAGCAGTCGCCTTATTTGGGAAAGGCCAGTGGGCTGTTTGTGATTGGTCGTTCTCACGTTTCACTTTCTTGGATTCCAGCGCATGACTCTGACTTAGGTTTTGTTTGCTTATGTAGCTACCAAGGCATTGGAGCCACCTCAGTCTAATGGCCTCCTTGTTTAATTCGTTGGAAGGAAAAACTGAGGAAGGAGACAACTGAGGCATGCAGGCTGAACAGGGAGAGGCCAGTGAGTGCCCTATGGCAGTTCAAAGTGTGTATATGCCTCTTGAGCAGGAAAGGGGAGTTTGTGGGAGGAGAAGTTTGCTTACTTCACTAGGCCTTGAGTCTCAGAGTTGACAGAGGCCAGCAAAAGGCAACTTCTGTCTACTTTTTGTATGTTCTTTCTGGAAATTGAGCTTTTAGAACTGACAAGAAAGTGATGGGACTGGAATGACCCTTCACTGTACACTTTGTATCTTGGCCATAGCTTCACGCTTGCTAATGGCTTTTCCTTGGGACAAGACCATTGCTGCCTTAATTTAGAACAGAATAGGGGGAAGTTTATACATACAGAGGATAAAGCAAATAACTCTGATATACTTCTGGATAAGTTTTCCAATTGAACTGTGAGTTGAAGACATTTACTTCTCAACAGTTGCTGCCTCTCTGACTTTCCTTTTTCTAATAGATTTTGCTATGAATTAATATCTCTACAATGAGTATGTGCTTGCATTTTTCTAGGTACATTGTAAAGCATTTGGGGATTTTACAGCTGTTTATAGCACTCAAAAATACTTTGGAGATAACAGGAAAAATTCCTAGTTGAGCATTTGGCATAGTTAATCTGGTGATCATTTAACTGAAAAAATGTTTATTTTTATTCTGTAAGACTGTTTTTCTCCATGCCCATAGCAGACCTCTGTCAAAGAAAAGACTCAATAGGACAGTTTTCTGTAATCTTTCATATTCTCAGTTTTAAAAAATCTAAATGTAATTCCTTTTGTTTTATGTCAATAGTATAGAAACAAACACATCCCATATGTTGACAGTGATTGATTAAGATATAGTAATGAATAACAATCTGACTACTCTAGAAACATGTTTAGGATTCAAGCTTTTGACCAGTCTGTTATTGCATGAAAAGAATGAAAAAATCTTATATAATGTCTTTCTCATTAGGACCCTGAAGGATGAATTTTGTTTTACACCACTAATGGGGTATGTCATCTTCGGGGATATCACCAACCACAGTAGCACCACCAATAACTAAGTAGATTGGACACCTGTCACTTTTGTTGTCTTCACTGTTACACCACTGATGTCACTTGACTTGTGTTCTCTGAAACTTTTCTAGGGTTTACTTAATCTCTCAAACCTCATTTGTACTGTTCAAGAAGATCTTTCAATTTATATTTTCCTCTAGTTTATTTTTTCTATATATCCAGTTGTGAAACCCATGGCCCAAATCCTATAGAAATCTTTCCCATACTATAGTCATTCAGCATGTATTTATTTATTGTTTACTATATAACTGCTACTGAGCAGGGTGCTAGAAATCACAGATGAACTGCTTGTGGTACCTGCCATCTAGGATCTCTCAACCCGAGTGTGGGGAGGGGCAGGAGTGGAGACAGACAGATGTGCAAAGCAATAGTTGCAACTAGCATGATGTATGCTGTGGAAGAGGCAGGTGCTGAATTTCTGGTGCCATAGAATTGGGACACCAGACCCACTGTAGAGGCTCAGGAATGAATGTCAGGAGCATGGGAGCCCTTTAAATCTTGAAGGATGAGAAGGAACGAGGCAGGTAGAGAAAGTGGAAAAGGATGTTCTATACACAGAGGCAGAAAAGCCATAGGGAAATCTATATAGGCTGTTGTTATTGGACACATATAGTCATATGACAGGAAACAAGGCTGGAAAGCTATAGTTTGGGAAATCATTAGAACTTGTATTTTGTGCAGTGGGTTTTGACCTTTTATTTTATACTTCCTATCATAGTGCCAGTGAATTGAATTAAACTGAAAGAGCTACAAAGGATCAGCTTGGGAGTGAGCTGGTTAGATTTGAATTTTAGAAGGCTAACTCCAGTGGTGATGTGGAGGAGAGAGGAGGGAGGTGAGATTAGAGGAAGGAGATGCCAGTGTGAGGCTGTGCAGTCCTCCAGGCAAGAGATGGCATGCTGGTCAAAGGCAGTATGAGTAAGGATGGGCTTGAAAACTGTAGGAGGCAGAATCTACAGAAATTAGTAACTGAGTGGGTGTGAGGGGTGAGGGAGAAGGAGAGAGTCATGATAAGCAAAGATTTCTTACTCAGTGGATTGTGTTTTTATTCCCTGAAATGGGGTGTGTAGGAAAATGAGCAGATTTGTGCCAGAGGACAATGAATCCCATTTTGGATGTTTTGAGGCTGAGGACTTCCATTAAAAAGTGAGATGGCAGAAATGCAAATATTTGCAGACTAATCCAGCATGTGAAAACAGTCGAATGTATTTGATAAGTGTATGCTTGTTGACCGATTGAATGGATGTGTAGATTAGCCATCAATTCATTACATTCTATTTTAATTTTCTTCCAGTTTTATTGAGATATAATTGAAATACATCACTGTATAAGTTTAAGGTGTACAACATAATGATTTGACTTACAAACATCATGAAATGATTATAACAATAAGTTTAGTGAACATCCCTCATCTCATATAGATAAAAAACTAAAAAAAAAAAAATTTTCCTTGTGATGAGAACTCTTAGAACTTAGAACTCTCTTTACAACTTGCATGTCTAACATACAGCAGTGTTAATTATATCTATCATATTGCACATTACATCCTTAGCACTTCATCTTATAACTGGAAGTTTGTACCTTTCAACTACCTTCATCCAGTTCCCTCTTCCCCCAGCCCCGACCTCTGGTAATCACAATTTGATCTCTTTTTCTATGAGTTTTTTTGTTTGCTTGTTTTTGAAGTATAATTGACCAACAACACTATGTTAGTTTCTGTTACACAACATAGTGACTCAGTATTTCTATACATTTCAAAATGATCACTACGATAAGTCTAGTCGCCATTTGTCACCGTACAAAGATATTACATAGTTATTGACTATATTCCCCAGACTGTACATCTCATACCTGTGACTTATTTATTTTGCAAATGGAGGTTCTTATCTCTTAATCTCTCTCACCTATTTCTTTCCTTCCTCCACTCTCCTCCCCTCTGGCAACCACCTGTTTGTTCTCAGTATCTGGGACTGTTTCTGTTTTGTTATGTTTTTTCATTACATTTTAAGTGACTATTATTGACTTGCTGTAACTATTTTAAAACCATACAGCACAATAGGAAGCATTCTAATTATTATAAAAGCAAAAGAATAAGTAGCAGATATTGTCACGTTCTCACTTATTTCTGACTCCGATTTTCCTCTGTTCCTATATTCTCTCCACAGCAGCTAGAGTGATCTTCATATTTTTAGTATTGTATCTCTTGTTACATCTTTGTTGCTTAAAATCGTTCTGTGGCTCCTTATTTTCAGAATAAAGCCTATAATCCTTAGCCTGACATGCAAAGCCACCCATCTGTACTCTCATTCCTCTTTTGTTCCTCAGTCCCCTCTATACTTACTTGTTCTAAATTACTATTAATTTCTTGAGCAGTTACACCCACATTTCCAAAACTTTGTGTCTGCTTCTGACTCAACCCTCTACTTTAGGAACTCCTTGTAAGTTTTTCTTAAGGTCCTGGGCATACATATACAATAGCAATTATCATATGCATTATAATGATCCATCTTCCCACCTGCATTAGACTAGGACTCCTTTAGTGAATATCCTATGTCTCATTTATTTTTGTATCTCCAGGATTCAGAATAATTCCTGGCACATAAAAAAAGAAAACTACTATGTTGCTGTGAAGCACTTTAATACGGAATATTTTTTGTGAGCAAGCGTTCTTCAGTACACTACAAAGTAATGAATGCTTATAAATTGACTTCCAAAATGTACCTGATTTACTTATAGGACTTTCGGCTCTAGGAAAATCACTTATTTTCAAAAGTGAATCTCCTATGCAGGGAAAGGAGATTTGATTTAAAATGAGAAAAACTACCATCGTTTACCTTGTTTTGAGAAATAGGTGAGAACAGAATAAATGCCAAGGAAAAAGAAATATACTGGACATTCACTTTAATATCAAGAAAGAATGGAATTTTTATAGAATGAGTCTGGCAATACCCCCACCTAGGAAAGTATGAAGTAGTAGAAAGGGGACAAAAGCAGTTCATATGACATGAATTAAACCCTCTGGGCCTCATATGAAGCTGGGTGTAATTCTCATCAGTAACGCAGGAATGAAATGGCTGCCCATCTAGTTTTACAAGTCTGTGATGAGGCTTGGATGAGAAAAACTATATGAGACCATTTTGTAAAGTATGCAATGCTATCAAATATAAGATTTAAGAACATTGCAAAAAAAAAAAAAAGAAAGAATAAGTAGCAGAAACATTTCTTTCTGTTGCATAAAAATTTCCAGATGGGTTAATGTGACTATACATAACCCTGCACTTAAAATTGATTAGTCTGAGTGCTACCATTTTCCCCTTCCCTGATGGCCAGTTTTTGGAACGTCTTAGTAACAATGGAAGGCTACTAGTGGGGTGAATTCAGTAGACAGAGGAATAAACTTGAAGAGAAGTAACCAATTAAAAACTTGAAAACTAGGAGTGAGTATAGTTTCTTCAAAGCTAATGGGGGATTAATACATTTGGATTCAAGGTTTGTTCTTGGTGAGATTGATTACTGGAGACTTGTCAGGATCAATGAGATAAGTACAGGATAGTTTTAAATGGCCCTATAGAGGTATATTTGTGATCACTTTGTGATAAGGAATGATATTCTTGATATCCCCTCTGGCTATTGTAAACAGTGCTTGATTCTAAAGAATCAAGAGTCTCAGGTTGAGGGATACCTGGCCCTTTGGTTTCTAGCTTTCTATCTGCCATAGTTTCCCCAACAACATTAGTAGCATCTTCCTTTGAAACTGTATAAGGTACTGGCTTGTATCCTTGCAGTGGAGACTGAATGTAGGTAGAATTCTTCCCTCTGACCGTCCAAAACTATTAACATAACACACATTATCCACGTCTCTGCAAATGGCACTGTTTGGTTCTCTTTTGTGGCTGAGTGATATTCCACATCTTCTTTATCCATTCGTCTGTTGATGGACATTTAGGTTGGTTCCATGTCCTGGCTATTGTAAACAGTGCTGCAGTGAACATTGGGGTGCATGTGTCTTTTTGAATTAAGGTTTCCTCTGGGTATACGCCCAGGAGTGAGATTGCTGGGTCATATGGTAGCTTTAGTTTTAGTTTTTTGAGGAACCTCCGTACTGTTCTCCATAGTGGCTGTACCAATTTACATTCCCACCAACAGTGTAGGAGGGTTCCCTTTTCTCCACATCCTCTCCAGCCTGAGACGTGGATAGACCTAGAGACTGTCATACAGAATGAAGTAAGTCAGAAAGAGAAAAACAAATATCGTATAATATCACTTATATGTGGAATCTAGAAAAATGGTACAGATGAACTTATTTACAAAGCAGAAATAGAGACACAGATGTAGAGAACAAATTAATGGATACCAAGAGGGGAAGGGGAAGTGGGATAAATTGGGAGATTGGGATTGACATATACACACTACTATGTATAAAATAGATAACTAATGAGAACCTACCGTATAGCACAGGGAACTCTACCCAGTGCTCTGTGGTGACCTAAATGGGAAGGAGATCCGAAAAAGAGGGGATATATGTATACGTATAGCTGATTCACTTTGCTGTACAGCAGAAACTAACACAACATTGTAAAGCAACTATACTCCAATAAAAATTAATTTAAAAGAACACATTATTCATTTAATGACTAGATGACAAAAATTTCAGTGATACTTACCATCTCTTAATTTGCATCATTCAGATCATATCCCATGACTAATTCAAAACAATTTTATTGGATTGTAAATGCTATCCCCTGTATTCAACATTAAAAAATATCATTCAGGGTTGGTTACAAAATACTTACTATTGCATTCCCCTTTAGGCCTCACAGTAAGGCATTTATTGCCCTGGTTATTTGACTGTGTCTGGCACAGGGTCTGCCACTCAGCTCAGCCAACTTGGAAGTCTGGTGGCAGCACTTAGAGGGCAGATCCATCTCTCTCAGGTGGATTCACATTAACCACAGTCATGCGGCCAGTAAAACCAGAATGCCAAATTATTCATTTACGATGAGAAATACAATCACACAGATGGAATGCTTATCTTAGCAAGACCCTAACATTCTTTTCCTGCGTGGAAAGCAGACACGCAGAAGCCCCTAGTGAGCATGGAATCAGAATAGGGGAATAAGATGAATCACAGTAAAAGCCCTGTGCTGCTTAGAGACTGTAGATTGGTCAACAGCGCAGGACTCCTCAAAGTCTGTTAACCGAGACTGCTCCTCCATGTACAGTACATGGAAGGGCACATCCAGCATTTGTCTCTGTGGCTCTCACTTCCTAAGTAGTATCTGTGGTTAAGTAATCCCTTTCTGAGTTTCATATTCTTTTTTTAAGTCATCAGGTAATAACCAAATCTTGATGTGGCTTAGAATTCATTCTGCTTCTTTATGATGACTTTGCCCTTTTTTTGCTCTATGGCTTATTGTTATGGTAGACATTTCATAGGTCAGTTTAATTTCGGTATGGAGGATGACACTGGTTAGCCTGCAGGTACAAGTAGTGTCTAGAACTGAGGTAGTGGGAGATGACCTGCAAAGGCCAACTCACTGGCTGTCTCTGGCCTTGGAACCACACCTGTCTGAGAGCCTGACATGACGCTGTCAACAGGTAAGTTGCTGTGGTCATTATTGTTTTAGGAGTAAGCAGGGAGCCAGGGAATGCAGTGAACATATTTTCTGAGCCCAAAGGCACAAGCTATTGTATACATTTACATGAAGGCATTAAACATTAATGAATTATCTTTATTGAAAAAATTATATGAAATATATATAATATCCTGATTAAATTCAGAATGAACAAGAGGAATTAGTCAAAGATGACTGAAAAGTTTTACATAACCAGAAGAATGGTGATATCACTTAATCAAAATAGGTGGCCTGAGAAGTGGAGCTAGTTTGGCAAAGAAACTGATGATTCTCTTCGGACTATTCTGAGTATGAATTGTGTGAGAGGGCAGGGGTGCAGATATAGGTTTGTGAGTGACCAGTTTTAGAGCGTTGAGGGTAGGAAGAGCAAAGGGACTCTAAAAAAACAAATGTTCATGGAAGTGGCTAAAGAATAGGTCAGGAAATGTAAGAGGTAAGAAATTCTAAAAGAAAAATGTAATCAAATACAATCAAATTCCCTGCTTTGTGTAGGGTCAGGAGATGGAGGAGGCGAGACGTGGAAGAGAAAATCATAGGCGAATACACGAAGGGGAAAGAAGATTCTGAACCTGAAAATGGCCACTGAATTTGATAATAATATCATATATGACAAAAGATCCATTTATTAGCCATTTTGTACTTTTTATTCAACTATGGGTTATTTTCCATTTGACAGGCAGAAGTGCTGGACTTCACTGACAGATTGTGGCCTTTTTTCCTCCTGTAAATTAATCATTCTCTCCAGTTAATTTTCAAAGAACTTGATTTAAATTTTGAATGAAGAGGAAGTTAGTATTACAAAAAGAAATAAAAGCATTAGAAAATTAAAATATTGTTACCTTTTTGAAGGCTGAGGTATCTTCATGGCTTCAGAGATATAGTAAAATTTTGATTAATAAAACGGTGGCATGAGAATCTTTCCAGTCTTTCTGATATTATCAGATATGCTTTTAATTAAGCACTTTTGTTTACATAAACAGGATCTTAGCTTATCATATCCCAGAAGGAATTTGAAGAGGAAGATTTTTAAGTCAAATTAATTACCTTCTGCCCCAGGGAAAGGGAACCAGCAAGTTTTCAGAGATAGCCTCCTTTGAGTTTTCCAAGTGAGTTCTTAAGAGCTGATAGAGAAGCTGGGTGCTCTCTGGGGGAGGGAGGAGAAGGAGGTATGGATGATGAACTGGGATAGTTATTATTTTGTTTGAAATACAATGTGATGAATACCACAAATATGCAAGTACTTGTATTTGTGCTTAAATGTAAGTACTGTTGGGATGCCATGGTACTTCAATATTTTGTTCAAACAGATACTTGTAGACTGACCCGCAGGATATTAAATTAATATCCTGTTAACAAAGAGTTAAGAGTGGTTAATACTACTCATATCTCTCCTTAAGCAAAAGACAAACATAGTACATCAAAACTACAATAACTGGGCTTCCCTGGTGGCACAGTGGTTGAGAGTCCACCTGCCGATGCAGGGGACGCGGGTTCGTGCCCCGGTCTGGGAAGATCCCACGTGCCGCGGAGCAGCTGGGCCCGTGAGCCATGGCCCATGAGCCTGCGCGTCCGGAGCCTGTGCTCCGCAACGGGAGAGGCCACAGCAGTGAGAGGCCCACGTACCGCAAAAAAAAAACAAAAAAAAAAAACAAAAAAAAACTTTCACTGATAAGAATGTATCAGCCACTGTGGGAAACACTTTGGTGGTTCGTTACCTGAAAGATTTGAAAACAGGTACACAAACATTTCCAAGTACACGCATGTTCATAGCAGCACGATTCACAGTAGCCAAAAGGTAGAAACAACCCTAATGCCCATCAACACATAAATGAATAAGGAACTTTTGGAAAATTTGGTATACATAAAATGGAATATTACTCAGTCATTAAAATGAATGAAGTAGGGATACATGTACCAAAGTGGATGAACCTCAAAAATGTTGGACTAAGTGAAAAAAGCCAGACAGAAAACCTCACATATTGTATGATTACACCTATGTAAAGAGGTACACCCAGGGAGGCAGAACACAGATTGATAGTTGCCAAGATGTAGGGGAAGGAGCAATAGCTTAATAGGTATAGGTTTCCCTACTGGGATGATGAAAATATTTTTGAACTAGTAAAGGTTGTGTTTACATGCCTCATTTACTAAATGATATTGAATTGTTCACTGTAAAATGATTAATTTTATACTATGTGCATTTTACTTCAACTTTTAGAAACCCAGCAAACTTTCACTGGCTCCCCCTTGTGTACAGAATTAATCTCTAGGATCTCCAGCTTTCTCTATATGACCCTACACAACCTGGCTGCCACCTAAATTTCCCATTCCTGTCCTGCTATTCCTTCCTCCAAGTCTCTCTCCTTCCCATATGGGAAGAGTTGCTTTTCCCTAAACACTTAGTATTTTTTCACCATTCTCTGCTTTGGTTTATGCTGTTTTCTCTGTCTCCTTTCTTGGTAAAGCCCAGCTGCATCCTTTGAGGAAGAGCAGAAATTCCAGCTCCTCTGTAAAATATCCCCATCTCGTGTGACTTACCCAGGAGACAGCTATTCTCCCTCCCCTTCCTTGTTTTCCTAGGCCCTGAAAACAGCCTGTGTCACGCTGTGTCGAGAATAGCAGTGTCCTTCTCTCTTTCCTTCGGTAGACTGTATGCTCCTTCAGGGCTGGCGCTTCATATGATTTATATTTGTACTCATTGTGCCCCATACAGTGTGAGGACCACAGTGGGTACTCAAAGTTGTCTTTTAAGTCTTATTTTTAAAGAGTAATTTTTGCTTCTTTAATTTCAGTTGTTGACTGTGGTAAAAAAAAAATCCAGTTGAACTTCTTTTCTATCCCTTGATTTATATTAGGAGTACCGTGAGGAATTAGATGAGGCTTATTATAAATATTTTACTTCTGTCAAACACAGTTGCATTTTGTAAATGGTTATCCAGTGTATGTCTCCATCCTGGCATGGTTTTATTTCTAATAATTACAGGTATATATATTTTTTACTTTATTTTAAAAAGTGTGTTTTTCTTCCAGTTTTATTGAGATATAATTGACATACAGCACTCTATAAGTTTAAGATGTACAGAATAATGATTTAACTTACATACATCATGAAATGATTATCACAGTACATTTAGTGAACACCCATCCTCTCGTATATATCCAACATTAAAGAAATAGAAAAAAAATTTTTTCCTTGTAATGAGAACTCTTAGCATTTACTCTTAACAACTTTCATATATAACATACAGCAGTTATGTTAATTATATTTATCATATTCTATGTTATATACCTAATACTTATTTATCTTGTAACTGGAAGTTTGTACCTTTTTTTGTGTGTGTGGTATGCGGGCCTCTCACTGTTGTGGCCTCTCCCGTTGTGGAGCACAGGCTCTGGAGGCTCAGGCTCAGCAGCCACGGCTCACGGGCCCAGCCGCTCTGCGGCATGTGGGATCCTCCCGGACCGGGGCACGAACCCGTGTCCCCTTCATCGGCAAGCGGACTCTCAACCACTGCGCCACCAGGGAAGCCTGAAGTTTGTATCTTTTGACTGTCTTCATCCACTGCCTCCTCCCTCCACAACCCACTTCTAGTAACCACAAATATGATCTCATTTTCTATGAGTTTGTTTTTGAAATATAATTGACATACAACACTCTGTTAGTTTGGGTATATAATGTAGTGATTCAATATTTCTATATATTTCAAAATGATCACCACGATAAGTCTAGTTACCATCTGTCACCATACAAAGATATTACATAATTATTGACTATATTCCCCACATTGTACATGTCATACCTGTGACTCATTTATTTTGTAATTGGAAGTGTGTACCTTGTAATCTCCCTCACCTATTACAGGTATATTTTAAAAATTATTTCCTTTGATATTTTGGATAATAATTTAAACTTGTTTCTTACTTTTGGTAAAGATGATCTAAAAATTGCATATTTGGGGAAAGATCTGTTAATCATGTATTTTCCTAGGCCCAATTATGTTTACTCTTACTTGGTTCCTTTTTTTCCCCCTTATACTTGTTTAGATTGGGTTTCTCTTGCTTGTGGTAAAAAAAAAAAAATACCCTGAATAATGTAACTTAGTGTGCTACAAATGCTACATTGGCTCTGGGGCTTTGAACAGATTCAGTCCTTGTCCTAAGGTGTTTGCAGTGGGTTTGGGTGAAGTAGATAGGAAAGCCCGCAGTCACTACCTTGTGTACAATTGACATTTATACAAAATGACCTAGTAGCACAAAGGAGGGAGCCCCTCACTCTGCTAGGAGAACAGAGGAGGTGGCACAGGTGCCATGTTATGCAGTTGAATCTTAAAGAATGAATTGGTGGCAGCAGGGTCTTTTGGGGCCTGGAGAGTGTCAACAGCCTCTAACTTAAAATATTTTTACTAGTTGTTGCCAGGTCAAACAGGTGTAAACCAATTTGAACTGGTTTGCTACCAAATGTCTCGTAGTGACCTGTTTTAATGACCATTGCCAAAATGAGATTTACTAGAGAGCATTTCAGGCTCAGATGCCAGGTAGATGTGCTATGTTGTCCAGCCTCTGTTTTCCTCCATGCTGCATTATATTTGATTGCTAAGATTAACTCTGTGGGCCAGCTTCTTCCCCAGCGATGCTGGATAAACGAGGGTGCCACTGCAAGACTGTGTGTGTTTATGTTATTGATGCAGATTTTGTGAGTTGTTAATGCATCTGGTGCAAGTACACGAGTAGAAGTTCAAACTTCAATTAGTTGAGTTTATGAAGCACTGACAGTGTAGGGCAATATATGAGGCATGTAGGAAATTACAAAGGGAACAGGAAACGCAATCTTTGTTCATATTGAGTTTATAATCTAATGGAACAAATATAAATGGAGATACATGATAGCAGATAAAATAAACATAAAAACATAGTTATAACCAGTTACAGATGGATAGAGATATTTGCACCAGTGCTGTGGGGCTGGGAAAATGATTGCAGCGACTATTGTCAGCTGGGGTAAGTCAGGAATTGTTTTAGTACAGGACGTAAAACTTAGGCAAAAATACTAAGAACAGGAAGGACAAGGATTAGTGTGGGGGAAATCATTCTAGGAAGTATGAATGAAAATGAATAAAATGAATGAAAACGGAGGGAGTGGACAGGTTCTTTGTAGATGGCAATAAGGTTTGCTTGAACATCGGGGGTTTTGTAGGATAGAGATTTATTTTGGAAAACCTTACAGTAGGCTCACTGCTGTAACAAAGAATCCAAAATATCAGTGACTTAAAGGCTATTTCTTACATCAGATCCGACGGGAATCTGTGTGTGTGGGTCTCTATTCTGCACAGTTATTCAGGGTTCCCGGCTCCTTCCAGCTAAATTTTAAGTTCAAGGAGTCTTCTAGGTTTCGACAGTATTTCATTCAGTTGGTGAAGGGGATGGGAAATGGAGGAGAGTCAGTGGGACGTATATGTGGGCCCAGGTTGGCAGTAGCCCTGCACACACCCCACTGGCCAGCACTCAGCCATGTGGCCGTACCTCTGTGCAACAGGCTAGGAAGGGTAATCTAGCTGGGTGCCCAGGAAGAAAAAGGTGTGAGTTTGGGGAAATACGTAGTGGTCTCTCTATCGTTTTTATGCTAGTATCCTCTGAACCTAGATCACATCCTTATTTTTCACCTGAAGTTTACTTTGTTCTTTCCAATTTGCCTGTTGAGCTTGGAGGCCCTGCCATCACCTCAAACCCACCAGTCCTTCCTTTCCTAGCTTCATTATTCATTATTTTTTAATCAACAATTCTTCATTCTTTTATTGCTGTAGCATGATACCTCAGAGTCACTGTTAACCTTTCTCTTCTTTATGTATTTAACAGTGTTCCTTCAGAACGCCTGCTCACTGTATTCTTTTTCTTCTTTTTCCATCTTCCGTACACTCTTGGCAGTGACCTCATGTCCTAACAGTTCCACTGGTATAATAATTTCCTACCTAGTGTTCCACCCTGAATATTGCTACTACATAAATAATCACTTTCATCTTGTGATATACTTCTTAGTAATCCTTTTGCCTCCTGTGTGTGTGAAGATGAATTCCAAATTCCTAAGTTATACTTAGGAATCACTGTTATCCTTCCTCTATCTCCTTTCCAGCCTCATTTCTGACCACTGAGCACAAGAAGGCTGTACTCCAGGCAGGCTGGGCGTATTAGCCTCTGAATCTAGAGGATGCTAATTCTTACCCTGGAGACAAGAGCTTTCCCTGGAGAACGAGCTATTCTGCACCTTTTGGAGCAAGCCCCAGCTCATGTTATGTATAACTCATGAAGCCTTGCACAAACACATTGGCTCCTAGTAATCTTTGACTTGCCTATTCCACTCAGTCCTGTGGGTGCTTAATCATATACAGCCTCGTTTTGCTGTAAAAATGTTTAGTGTGTGCACATTTTGTCTTTCCACATTGATTGTTCAGATCCATAAGGGCAGGGATGATGTCATATATCTTATAATTTCCTACAGGGCCTAATATACAACTAGGCACAAAGTAATTACTCGACAGCTACTTGCTGAATAAATGTAGTGAATGGAGATAAAGGCACTTAGGTGTGAAGGTAATCATTTGGATGGGGGTTTTCATTTGATTCAAGAGGCATTTGGGAGCCATTTTTGGCTTCTGAAAATAGGAATCAAAAGTTACTCAGGGAAGAGGATTCTTATGGTTGTATGTAGGATCCTCTCAAGTTGAAAATAGATAAATACAAAATGTTAAAGATGGAGTTAAAACAAAGAGCATGGTTTGTTCATATAAACAGTGTAGGGGCCCTGTTCCCTGTAGGATTGGAGAAGGTGTAAGTCTGAAGCCACGGAAGATTCCTGTTAGGCTTTCTAGGTTTGAAACATAAGACATAAAAGTAAATGATAGAAAAAAAAAAGGTAAATGATAGAACTTATTGATGCCCAGAAAGCAAAGGAGAGAAATGGCTCCCACAAAACCTGACCGCAGTATACTACTGATGGTAACAAACTGGGAATGAGTGATGATTTAAATGAACGTAATATGTTGATTTAATATGAGTTTAGTTTCAGGTTGCAAAGACCTTTCAGATGCAGATAGGTGTTCTACAGACATCGGCAGGATGATAAGTTTGAAAGAACTCTGATTGCAGAGTTAGGAGACCAGTCATCTAGTCCTGACTTTATAGTCACTGGGGTTTGTAATCTTGTGCAAGTCATTCACGCTTTCTGTGTAATGTGGGGTAGGCATTTTCATGGGGTGGAGCAATTGAAAAAAGATTCCGTAGTCAATACATTTTGGAAATGCTGTATATTTTTCAACATTTTAGTGAACATTTCAAGCATACAGAGTAGTTAAAATACTTTTACAGTAGGCATCTATATACTTGTCACTTAGATTTGACAATGAACATTTTACTGTGCTTGTTATATATCTGTTCATCTGTCTATTAATTTATCCATTCATTGTTTTGTTTTCATCTCTTCTTCCTCCTCCTCTCCCTTCTCCTTGTCCTTCTCTTATTATTACTATGTATAATGCTGGTCAAAAAGAGAATGCATAGTAGTAATGAACTATAAAGTTATAGATGAGTTTATTACTTGTAAAGAATTTAGTTTGTGTACATCTGAATCCCTGGAGTCATCTTTGAACATTTTCTTATATCCTATATCCAGTCCATCATCTTCGTTCTTTTTTTTTTTTTTTTTTTGCGGTACGCGGGCCTCTCACTGTTGTGGCCTCTCCCATTGTGGAGCACAGGCTCTGGACGCGCAGGCTCAGTGGCCATGGCTCACGGGACCAGCCGCTCCGCGGCACGTGGGATCTTCCCAGACCGGGGCACAAACTCGTGTCCCCTGCATCGGCAGGCAGACTCTCAACCACTGCGCCACCAGGGAAGTCCCATCATCTTCATTCTTGAATCATCTATTCTGTACTCTACATTCTGTTCATCTCTTTGATTCTACTTTCAAAATACATCCCAAATCCATTTATTTCTTGCCATCGTCACTACTGCCCTGTGCCAAGCTACTGTTTTCCCCCATTGGATACCTAGTCCCCTGTTTTCACTTTTGCTTATCTACAGTTTCTTCCTTGCAGAGAAATAAGAATTATTCTTTCAAAATAAAAGTCAGAACAAGTCACTCTATTGCTCAGAATCTTCCAGTCACATTAGTGTGGCCCAGTAGGCCCTGTATGATTTGCTCCCTGGCTCATACTTTGATGACATTTTCTACCACACTTTCTCTTGCTTATTCGACTGTGTCCACAGGTTCCTACCTCAGGGCCTTTGCACTTGCCTGGAATCCTCTTTACCTAGATAAGTTATGATTCCCATACTAAACTCCTTTAGGTGTCTGCTCTAATGTCTCCTTATCATGAGGGCTTTCTTGATCAACCTATCTAATATATATATATATATATTTTTTTTCACTCTCCATTTTCTCATCGTAGTTTTCTTTTCTTCATGGCATGTATATTTATTTGTTCATTTTTTTCTCTCCATGAGGACAGATATGATCACTATCTATTCTGGGGGTATAGAACAATAATTGGCCCATAGTAAATACTTAACACATACTTGTTGAATATGTAAATGAACTGAAGATAAATGACATAGACCTAGAGGACGTAGAAGATAAAAAACATAGACCCTGCACTGATGTGGTGGCTTTCGAAATTAGTACAAGTAAACTTGCTGAGTTTATAACACATACTGATGTCGTCTAAAATAGCAGAGTCCCAGGTATGACATGAGAGTGAATTTTACTGAAGTTGTCCCTGGCTTTTTCCCATCTGCATTCATCTGTGAGGAAGAAGATGGTGTGGGGCAAGCCTTGGTCAAGAGTGATAGAAAAATCACATGCTGGTAAAAGTTGATATGAAGTGAGTTGATGCTCAAGGCTAGGAATTGAGAAGCACAGTAAGAGGAGGATTAAAATCTGGGAGAAACCCCCCATATATTTCTAAGTCAGTAATTGACAATTTGAGTTCCAACTAGCCTTAGTATGTTTTTGTTAAGCCAAGCCATTTTGCATTCAGGTATTGACTTTATTGAGCATAGATGCAAGGATTCCCCTGTATAGGCATGTATCATAGCGACTTGGGAATTCTAATAAAAATAATTATTTTATTCATAATATTTGTTTCATTTTTTGCTCAATTTAAGACATGAGAATTTCTTTCCTTTCTTTCTTTTTTTGCTATAAATATATTTTAGTATTAGCCCTTTTAAATCTCTTTCACCTTTTAACCACATCCACAAAATAAATACTTATCAGTTACTGAGAAATTGGAATGTAAGCTCAATTATGTTAAAAACTAATGGGTAACACTAACACATAGTAACAGCTTCTTTTGCAATATTTATTCTCTTGGTGATAAAAGAAAAAAAAATAAGCCCAACAGCCCACTGCTGCAGAAAGAATTTAGCTACAAGTTTATCAATTTGAGCAGGCCAACTGTACAACTAAATGCATGTGAAACTTAACAAATCCCTTGGGGAAGCTGACTGTAAAAATTTTCTAGTCTGTGTTGAGTTACTGAGGTGTGACATGGTGGATTGGACTTAATGCCTTAGGCAAGCACAATCAAATAAGAGACAGTTTAAGATTTTTCTGTGTCCATGAAGGGATCTCTGGTAGATGTCTAAATGTAGCTTTCAGAAAGGAATATAACACCATCATGAGTTCTCTTTCCTGAATATTTTGCTGGGTTATTTTGGTTTAGAAGAAATCCAAGTAAGATTTATGCAGGGTAGGCTTTGTAACAGTTGAAAGATTTAAGATTGTGATTTGCTTCATAGGGATATGGGAAAATACAAAGCATTTCCCCTTAAATTTTAATTTTTAAGAAGAAAATTCAAGAATAGTATATGTGATTTACTGGAATTACTTTGGGCTATGGCATGTGATCTTGTGATCTCTTAAAGTTGACCCACCCACCTCAGAATTTCGGAAGAATTTAGTGTAAGAGAGTTACTGTCGTAAGTCGTTGAGTGGAAAGGGCCTGGAGCCTGATGACCTTGATTCGAATCCCAGTTATATCACCTATTAATGTGTGACTTAGGACAAATTAGTTAACCTCAGTTTTCTAATCTGTAAAATGGAAATAATACCATCACTCTTAGGGTTGTGTGAAGATTAAGTGAATTAATAAAAGTAAAGCATTTAGAATAGAGCTTGACCATAGCACTCAGTAAGTGTTAGCTATACAGCAATGACTGTAATAATAATTTTTAGTATGATTATCCTGTGATCACTCAGGACATCTAGTGCCGTCTCTCAGGAGCATGAGCCATGTCGTTTCACAGTCCTTCAGCTGCCCAGTGCTTAGCTTATGACAATCTATATGAGACATAGGTTTGCGAGTTGGATCCCCAGCCCCTGAGAGTGTTGGAACCCGCACCATATGAGGTTTTCCAACTTATAGAGGAAACTCACTCTGAAATCATCTGTATCACAAAATAGAACCTTTTACTCTAGAGAAGAGGATAAGCAGACTAGAGTTGAGGCGGGGAGTTGTCCTAGCTTTAAAGACAGTGGACATCTCAAAATTGTTAAAGTAACTGCTCCTTGGACATTACTTGGCTGTTGGGTCTTCAGGATTCATAGAGCTTTCCCCCATTTTTCAAACATCAGTTTCCGTGATAGCCCTGAAGCATCTTCACAGTCACTTCAGTTCTTTGGACAAGTCCTTTCAGTTTTCTCCTGTGACCTGTCCTCATGATACCGACCTATGGCCCTGACCACAGTCTTCCCACAGGAACCCTGCCCCTGACACTTAACCTTCCAGCCTAGACAGCCAACCTTGGAAGCATGCAGTTCCCTCCCTGTGACCTGGTTGACTGACCAGAAAGCAGGAAGCCATTGACATTGACCTCTGACTCTGTCATTTACCACTTTTCTTACTTCCTCTTGCCCTCTGGATTGCAGGAGCCCTGCTTGTCTCTGACTCTGGACATTGCTTTTTCCAACCCTGTGTTTCCCCTTTTTTCCTTCAGCACTTGCCTAATCAGGACTCTCGAAGAAGAGGGGGGAGAAGAGACCCCAGAGGAGGCAAAGATGAAGGGGAAGCGCTGGGCCTAAAGAGGGCAACCACATAATTTATGGTTCAACCTGGGATATTTTGAGGGGAAAGTGGGGGCTATTAATAATTACACTAGGACAACCTGACATAAACCTTGTTGTCCTGGGCAGACTGGATCCTTGGCCCACCCTGGGCCTAAGACTGTGGGGAAAGCAGTTATTTCCCCATCCCCTTTCCTTATTCTTTCCACTCAATAATAGCACCACCAACACATGAATGCCCTGATTTTTTTGTTGTCGTTGTTAAGTAGTTGCTGTGGGGAGGAGGGGCAGTCGTGGGTTACCACAGTGCTCATTTAAAAGACTAAGCAATCATGTCAGCAAAAGCGGTCTCTAAAAAGTCTGCCAAATGTCAATCTACAAATAATTGAGAAGTAATTATCATTACTATTATTTTTGATTAAATAGAACCATAAGACTTATTTCTCCATTCTTTTTCTCTCTGTATGGGAGAACACAATGGGAATTCAGTCCTTTGTACAATTGTTGGGACCCTTTTTATAGTCTCTATAAAGTTTCATAGTGAGGAATGCTGAAAAAGCCTTTAACATTTACAACACAGGACAAGGGCTGGAAGCACGGTTCCCTCTTTCTACAAATGTGGCAAGACCTGGAAATTTAGTTGAAAATAATGAAAACATTTATATTTCTAATAAAAGCAAATTTATTTGTACATGCTTTGGGTCTCCTAATATTGTTTAAATGAGTGGTAGATTCTATTAGTAATTAACTCTGTAAATACCAGTTCATTGTGCATGAGCATAGAGTAAATAAATTCAAATTGTACCTTTTTTTTAATCTGTTAGGACCTATTTTCCAACTTAAACCTAAATTTTACAGTCAGCAACAGCATAAAATAATAGAGCATGTCAGTGAACGTTGTGATAATTTTAAGTATTAATTTAAATAAATGAAGTTCCTGTTATAAGTTCCTCCTTCTAAGTGTGAATAGTAGGTGCCAGAGAATGTGTGAGCTGGGACAGATCTTAGATATCACCTAGTGCAACCACCCGAGATGCCAAAGGGTGCAGGGGTCACTTGGCTTAAATCACTAGTTGCCTCAGTCTATAATCTTGTTCCTTGTTTCAAATATTAGTAAATACTACTAGGCTGTAGTAGGTAAATCACCCCCAAATTTTGTATTTTGCTTCAAAATAGCAACCTAAATCACCAGTAAGGCTTAGGGCCAACCTGCTGTTTTTAAGTGGACTCCCTAATTTAATTAATTCACTCAATGTCTTCAAAAGTTATGAAGGACTTGAAGAAGCTACGGCTTTATATTGCATATTTTCAATTTTGGATTTCAACCAAAAGTGATATCGTCATGTTCAGCAGATATGGACTTTCTCTTTGCTTTTTAGTAGCAAATGCCACTACAAATGTCTTATAATTAAAACATAAAGATACTGATCCTTTAACTTGCACTTTGTAGAAATAGAAGAAGCTTGCCAGAGAAAGACTATTTCATATTCACCAAACTTTTTTGGTAAAGGGACTGATAGTAAATATTTCTGGCTTTGTGGGCCATATGGTCTTTGTCACAACTACTTAGCTCTGCTGTTGGAGTGCAAGAGCAGTCTTAGACAGTGTGTAAAGAACGAGCATGGCTGTGTTCCATTAAAACTTTATTTTCAAGAAAGGCAGTGGATGGGATAAAAGCAGGCACTGTGGGCCATAGTTTGCCAACTCCTGTCCTTTTGTGATGATAGGTCTCAATTTAATGTTCACATAGATGAAAGCTATATTTTAAATTTATTTAAAGAAAAAATCTTTATCATATCATTTATTGAGGGATTATATATGATTAGGATGCATGCTTAATTAAAATGATTTCTAATAAGATAGCATAGAGAACAATAGAGGAGTCCTAGCAAGGGTAATCACTGCAACATTATTTGTAATAGCAATGAAGGGAAACAACTTCAATGTTCATTGATAAAGAACTGGTTAAGTAAACTGTGGAAATCTGCACAGTTAAAAAGAATGAACTACAAGTATTTTAACTGACAAGGAAATTTCTCTCCAACACCGTTATTTTGATGGATAAAAAAGAGAGTTATAGATGTATACAGTATGACACCATTTACGCCAAGTGAACAAGTCACAAAAGACTACTGCATATTCTCTGTGGATACAGATGACTGTAAATTTATGGTGAAAAGCTCTAGGGGAATGCATACCAACCTCACAGCAGTGATTACCTTCGGGGAGGGACTGGGTTTAGGGGTGTTAGTCAAATAGAATGTGAAACCACCCATTTAAAAAAGACATTAGAGAATGACATGCACAAAACTGCTAGACAGACATTTACGTTCTGAAACAGTATAAGAAATGAGGACTTTTAATGTTTAAGTTTAAAATTATAGTACATGAATTTATGGTACATGAAATTTATGGTCTTTATAATTTTGAGGATTCTATAAGAAATGAATGTTAGGTAAGGATCTACTTCCAGTGAAAAGGGCATGTGATTTATTTATTGCGTAGGCCTTGGTCTGCAGAAATACTTTGAACATTAGGAAATTTGAGAAACTCAGTAACTTTGCAAAGGTAGTAGACTGACCACAGTGGTCAGTAATTTATGAGCTGTATGTCAATGTTATGCTCAGCCTGGCCTTCGGAATTTACACCTGTGCTAGTGTCACACTTTGACAGGGAAACTTATTTTGTAACATGCTACCTTCTCAAGTGAAATCTGTGTGGATTTGATGCCAGTATACCTGAATTTAGCACAGCCCCCAAACGAATGTAGTATGTGAGTCTAGATATAAGACAGATGATGTAAAGCAAAAACATGCTTATTTATGGCTGAGAAGAGACTGTATTTTCGCAGGTACTTGTTGCAGACCTACTATGAACTCCTCACTGTTTTGGAAAAGTCTGTAAAAAATGTGAATAGCCTCTTTTCTGAAGACCATCTCATTGGGGGATAAGGAGAAATTAGATAACATCAAAAGATATTGTATTTTAAAATGCCATCTTGAGAATCCAGGAATATATACAGCAGATGAGGGGACCAACGTGGGCTGGAACTGTTGAGTGTCAGCTTCTTAAGATAGTTGCGTCTTGTTTTGGGTCTCAAAGTAAAGTTTGGATAGATAGGGGAGATGAAAAGGCAGATTTTAAGAAGGAGGGAGCTTGTGGGCAACTATGGTGAGTCAGAGAGCAAGTTTAGGCGTCTGTTCTGAAGAGGAGCATGGTGTAGTAACGATGCTGATGGTGGCAGTAATGACCCGCTGTGGCTGCTGGTAATGGAAGCATCAGTAGCAGCATTTATAGTATAACCAGTATAATACTAGGGTCACCTTTTTAGCTTAAGTATAATTGACTTAGAATATTATATTAGTTTCAGGTCTACAACACAGTGACTCAATATTTTTATACATCATGAAATGTTCACCACGGTAAGTCAAGTCACCATACAAAGTTATTATAATATTATTGACTATACTATATTCCCTATGTGTACATTATATCCCTGTGACTTATTTTATAACTGGAAATTTGTACCTCTTAGTCCCCTTGACCTATTTCACCCATCCCAGCATCTTCCTCCCCACTGGCAACCACCCATCTGTTCTCTGTGTCTGTAAGTCTGATTTCACTTACATGTGGAATCTAAAGATAAAACAAATGAACAAGTATAACAAAATAGGGTCCCATTTTTTTTTGACGAAGAGTTTTATGCCAGGCAAGGTACTGTTTCACATACCTTTTTCAATTCTCACTAAGCCCAAGGCCATGGTACAACTCTTCCCTCCCATCCTACAGGTGAGGAATCAAGGTTTTTAGAGGTAAAATAACTTCACAAAGAACATTTAGCTGGTGAGTGCCAAAGCCAATATGTTTTTGGCTGCCTGACTATAAAGCCCTGGACCACCCAAGGCCAAGCTGACCCAGAGGACAACCATTCTACTGCTGGTTCTGACACTTAAGTACCCCCTGACTCATTTTCCTCCAACCTGAAGTAAAGGCACTGGACAACACAATCTCTAAGACTCATTACACTCACCCTGTGATTTAGTTGCCTTATCAGAAAGTGGGGCTATAATTGTACTGTGCAGATAAAACAATGAGAGGATACATGGAACAGTGTCAGGCAAATAGTACACACTCAATAAAATTTTAGAGTCCAATAAATAGAACATTGCTGTCATCATCTAATCATCAAACACTCAGTCTAGATAATTGCTTCAGCATTTTTTCTACTAGATTCATCCTAAACTTTGGATGAAAGAGACGTAGCAGGGTTAGCATGAACCTTTCTATTTACCCTAAAGATGTGGTTCATAACTAGGGGAGACAACGTGTTCAAGACCTTCTTAACTTTGTTAAAATCTAACTGCCTATATATTGTATATGGGTCTTAGTTACGGCATGCGGGGTCTTGTTGAGGCATGCGGGGTCTTCCATTGCGGGCTGTGGGCTCTCTCGTGACGCCAGGCTTCTCTCTAGTTGGGGCGTGTGGGTTTTCTCTTCTCTGCTTGTGGCGTGCGGGCTCCAGGGCGTGTGGGCTCTGTAGTTGTGGCACACGGGGTCCAAAACACGTGGGCTCTGTAGTTTGTGTCACGCGGGCTTAAGTTATCCCATGGCATGTGGGATCTTAGTTCCCCGACCAGGGATCGGACCCGTGTCCCCTGCTTTGGAAGGTGGATTCTTTACCACTGGACCACCAGGGAAGTCCCTCTATATGTATATATTTTTAAAAATTGTATTTTATTATCACATATTGACCATAATCGGCTTTTTAAATTAATATATTGTGGAAATCTCCACAAGATAATATAACTCTCTCTATAGTTGCACAGTATTTAATTGCATAATATTTCATGCAAGCAGTTCCTTATTAATGGGTATTTAAACTGATTTTAGTGTTTTGTTTTTATAAAAATTCTGTGGATATCTTTTTGCATTTGTGTGTGTATTTGTTCAATTACTAGATTTGCTTGGGATAAATTTAAAGAAATAGAATATGCATTTAAATTTTGATAAGTGATGTCAAAGTGTGCTCCAGAATTTTTGTCATTTTCTTTTCATGTTAGTAATAACATGGAGATGTCACAAATAAGCCAAAATACGAAATAAGACCACTTTCACTTTTCTACATACATTCAAGTAATGAAGACACAAAGAAATCAATCTGAAATGTCTTCAGTGCAGGATCAGTAGAGTTGATCTTACTGCTTACTTCCAATATACCATTACTCAAATCAGAAAAGCAAATATTAAAAAAAAAATAACCCCCATAATTTTGTTTAGGATAGGCAAAGAGATAAAATGTTAATTTTTGGATAATTTAAAGATATACAGTGTCATGTAATTTTGGGGAGGATGTGAATATGCATTTTATGGCAGAGACACAGATAAGGGACAGAGGAAATTGTACTGCTTGTTTCCAGAGTAGATTATTCGTTTAAGGACTATATTTCATAACATCATGATTTTAATACTAAAAAAAGATAGAAATAATAGTTGTGGAGAAATATATGTTTGCTTTCTGTTCCTGTTTAAGTTCATATGTTTGTAATTAATATCCTAAATTTAAAATAAACTACTCAAATACCAAAATAGTAACCAAATGTTATATACCATTCTTTTGGACTAATCTTTTTTTCTTTTCTTTTTTTTTTTTTTACGGTATGCGGGCCTCTCACTGTTGTGGCCTCTCCCGTTGCAGAGCACAGGCTCCAGACGCGCAGGCTTAGTGGCCGTGGCTCACGGGCCCAGCCGCTGTGTGGCATGTAGGATCTTCCCGGACCGGGGCACGAACCCGTGTCCCCTGCATCGGCAGGCAGACTCTCAACCACTGCGCCACCAGGGAAGCCCTGAACTACTCTTAAAATGATGATCACATACTGATAAGAAAATCATTATTAATGTAGTCTCTGTAATGTGATCTATTATGTATCTTAAATGACCAAATGACATGTAGTCAAAGCTTAGTGTGTTAAGTAAAAAATCATATTCGTTCTTTTAGTAAATAAACTTATTGGACTATAGAGAGATTTGCTTGTTTTAGATATCTGGGTGATAATACTTGTTCTTAGATTATTTTTTGATCAGGGCAAACAATGGAACAAATATTCAGAGAAGAAAAAAACATCAGAGGGCAATTATAAACCAACATCAAGATGTTGGTGAGTGTAGGAACTTGATTCCACGTGGAAAGAGAAGAGGCAGTTCTGCCACACCAGAGCTGTGCAGCAGATGTGAGCTATTCCCCTGGAGGATGAGGCTGAGCCTTCTGAGGAAGCACTGTTCCGTTCTGTGCTTGACAATGATCAGTGTTTACAGAGGAGTCTCATGCAGGGACTCCAGATGCTTCCGTGGTCTCTCTTGAGAAGTGGAAGGAGGCTGGATGTAGACCTGAAATGGCTTAATGAGAAATACACCACATTTTTGGAGTGAGAATATTAGAATTGATGGGTGGTCTGTTTTTAAATCTCATTGAACCCAAGGGCTGATGGATGCATAATGCATAAAGGGGGGTGGTTAGAAGGGGCTGAGAAGGTATCTTCAGAGTTCTGAATGTGAACTTACATGCCTGAGATAAGGTAACATCTTCATCTGTTTTTACAGTTTTCAGGACTGGGAAGAATGGGCTTGACAGGGGTCTTATTATTAGGGCCAAGAGGGCTTTCAATTGAAATTTGGAGCTAGTAAAGAGAAGAAAATGGAACAAAATGAGCACAACGTAGATTTAATTTAACTAATGAAGAAGCAGTGTGAATGAAGACCCTGGAAGTTCTCTAGGAACCATAGTAGGGCATAATAATGGGGATGGACTTGATTATGGCTTAAGGGGTCTAAGTAAGTCTTAGCTCAAGGACTAAGAGGAAGAACTAACAATGGAAGGACCGCAGTGGAAGGGCTTTCCCTTGCAAGAAGCAGGTTAAAAAAATTATGCAGAGACTGACATGCTGTTATATTACATAGGTAAAACATTCAGCGCGGGCTTCCCTGGTGGCGCAGTGGTTGGGAGTCCGCCTGCCGATGCAGGGGACGCGGATTCGTGCCCTGGTCCGGGAAGATCCCACATGCCGCGGAGCGGCTGGGCCCGTGAGCCATGGCCGCTGAGCCTGCGCATCCGGAGCCTGTGGTCAGCAACAGGAGAGGCCACAATAGTGAGAGGCCTGCGTACCGCAAAAAAAACAAAAAACAAAAAACGTACAGCGCACACACATATACACACACAGAGGATATATATACATACATAGACATATATGTGCGTATTCACACACTTATCTACATATATTCAGGAAGGAAATACACCAAAAATCTTAAAGAAATTACCTTCAGGCGGGAAGATTTTGAATAATTATGTTGTTCTTCTGCTTTTCTATATTTTCACATGCTTCGGCAGTAAGCATCTATTACTTTGATAATGAAAATAGTATTTAAGTAATATTTTTGAATACCAAAACACACATTTGAGTAGAAAGCATTTGGGTGTGGATTAAATAATTAGAAGTAGTTGTTGGCCGCCTTTTGAAATGGACAATAGGGATGATGCTTTAATTATTGAGATTGTAAAACTGTTAATGAGGTAGGCATAGTAAATGTTGGGGAGTTTCATTTCTACAAGTGGTCTGCCAAGATTCTGAAAAATTTATGATGAACTTAAAAAAAAAATCTCTCAAGTAATTGAGGAAACACTGGAGTAATTGGCCACTCTTGATTGAAGTCTAAATTAAGGCAGAATTTGTTGGTCAGGTGAAGGCTGTACATAGTTAGAACTGTAGCCTGAGACTTTAGGAAGCAGATTTCTAAAAATCCAAGAAAAAAAAAAGATTTTAGTTTCTTAAATTCAGGGCCCCAGTGGCCTTGTAATAATTGGTCCGGAGTGGATAATCTAAAAATATTATAGGTATGATTCAATGACTTAAGACTTTAAAAGACTGTCTGGTATTTAGTAGACAGTAATATTTGTGTCACAAATGAATGAATCAGTGAATGAATGAATGGGCGATTGAGTAAAGATGGGTCATTGGTGGGGAGGCTCTGATAATAAAAATCTAACAATAATAGATGACCCCAACAGAGAAAAGAGTGATTGCCCCCAACATATCACACACAAGTTTTCTGTAGAACTATGAGAAAAGACTTAATGTTTGGAAACATAAAAGATGGGAAATAAGAGACCTAGCTCGTTTAATTGGCTGCTCCCCTATGGCATCCCGTAGTAGCTTGTTTGTTCTCTTACGTTTCAATTTTCTTTTGTGTTAACTTGACCCTTTCTGTCTCTGTGAATCTGCTTCCCGGTTTTTAAGCACAAGGTGTCATTGTTGTGTTCCCTTCGTTCTCATCAAAAATACTTGCACATTCTAGGTGCTCCATAAATATTTGCTGATTTGCATTGTTTGGAACAGATGGCATAATGTAAAAAGATGACTAAAGAGAAAGAAACACTACTAAATCCTATTTAACTTCTGTTTTCTCTGTGAAGATAATGATTTTTCAAATTGTAAAGGGCAGCACAACCATAACTACAAGAACCTGAAAACTTAAGTTTCAGCTCCTAGTTGGCTTTAAACTGGTACAGATTCATCTATTGAACTAAAGAAATTATTATGTGGGGTTGGGGAACTACTTTTGGAAATCTTTGGAGAAACCAGGAAAGAGGAGACATGAGCCAACATCCTGATATCCTGAATAAAGTGAACGCCTAAATTTAGACTTGTTCTAGGATAGGAACTGTTAAGTAAATGGATGAATTGACAGCACTTGGGAAAAAGCAATAGTCATTAGATAACAGTGAGGGTGCCAAGGTAACCTCACTTCCTTTTAAAAAATAGGATTACTGAATCTGTAGATTAGGGAAACTCCTAAGACAGCCTCTCTTAGTTTGTGTGGGTCATTGAGAAAGTGTCTTGTTATAGTTGCGTGCTTTTTGTGGATATAGGCATTATGTGGTGAGGGATTCAGGATTTTTGAGTTAATGGTTCCCCAAAGGTAAACTAATCAAACTGGAGGCTGATCTTTAAAGAGACACTGCTTTAATCTGATTCTCTTCAGTAATTTTATCATAAGCCTATTTATTAATGTTTTACAAGGTAGGAAATTAAGAAGAATGGTCATTGATAGTATATTGGCTAAGGGTGACCTGAACTCAGACCTAGGCCCTGTGACTAGCTGAGTGACCTTGAGCAAATTATGGAAACTTTCTGAGCCTTAGTATTTTCATTTGTGAAATGGAAATAACGGTACTTACCTTACTTGTGTGTGGTGCACATAGGGCCCTTAGCACTGTGCCTGACACTTGACGGATACTTCATAAATGGTATCTAGTGCTTGTTGAGAATTTACTGTGCTAAGAAGCATTTTATACACAAGGAAGCTAAGGCTTAGAGAGATTAAATAGCATCAAATAGACAGGAATGAATTTCCTCAGGGTTAATAATGGACTAAGAAAATGTAATCTAAGAGCAGTAAATGAAAATCCATAAAATTTGTACATTTGTTAAAAATCACTTATGTAAAATTGACAGAGGTTTTAATTGACTATGAGATGAATATGATCCATTGTTATATCCTGGCTTAAAAATTAGGATCAGGGAAAAAACTGGTCCAATTGCACTTGGATAATTTGACCACATCTAGAATATGTTTGTTTTTTTTCCCCCTCCAAGCATTTGTTAAGAGGGACAGATTGTGGAGGATGGACGCAATCCTGGGAACTAGATGGATGCAATCCTGGGAACTAGCTGGAAGAAGCAGAGTTAGTAAGTTTGGAAAAGAGGAACCTTTGATGAAAGCATGATAGCTGTCTTAAAATATTTGGAAGGGATCGTTTGAAAGAGGGATCAATTTATTCCATGATACTCCAGTGTGGGTTCCAGCGGTAGAAGTTGTGGGAAGGCCAGTTAGACCTTTTGATTTTTGCTGACCTTTGGAACCATTCAGAAGTGGGATGGTGTGCCTTTCAAGGTAGGAAACATCATCTTCTCCAAGTTGTGGCAAAGGCAGGATTCTCTGAGAGATACTGTGGAGGGAATTTTCGAATTGGATGAGGATAGATGACCTCTCTATTCTCTTCCAAATCTAAGAATTTATTGTTCTCTGAGAGATTGAATCTTTCAAAATAATGCATTTCTTAAAAATGCATGTTACTGGTTTAAGGCACCTACTTTCCTTTAACTTTATGAATTTAATTGATTTTTGAGAACATAAACACGTTGCAAATATAAGAAGTGTATTTTTCATTCTGGAAAATGACGACTATTTCAGTGTTATTGGGAAAACCATAATTTTAGTTAGTAAAATTCAAAGCACAAAGAATCCATTACAAGAAAGGCAATTTCCTCTTCACTATTAATTGTAAGACATTTCTTCCATTATTGAAGAGAAATCATCTGTGTTTGAAGAGCATTTATGTTAAGAAGGTGACATTTCTTTGACGTTTGTGTGTACATAAAGGTAGCTTGTAGAGAAACGTGAGAACACAAGAAGTGCAAACTTGTAAAAAATAACTTTCACATGCAAAGCCATTTGATATGTATTAAATATAAGCTAGACTTCATAAGGTTATTCATTTTAGAATCTGGATTTTCTTTCTTTTTTTAAAAAAATCTCTTAAGATTACTGAGTGCAGTATTATCTTGCCCAGATTTATAACCTTGTTAGAATTTTACTGAATAAAAATGAATCTGATTTTAGTAGTGAAATGTGCTTGATTCATACCCTCCCCTCCCCACCCAGGTGTCAGGCCAACCCAAGCTGTTTAGCACAATGAAAGTTCTTGTTTGACCATAACTGCACATCTCACTCCACAGGCAATCAGCATTTTAATTAGTGATTCAAAGGAAAGTCATTGTCGTCTAGTTGCTTTATCATAATTGCCAAATAATTTTCCATTGAATAAATAAGTAATGTAAAGGAGAAACCTCCCCTCATAATGCTGTCATTAAGGCTTCATTTTTTTACCCCCTCATTTGTATTTGTGTTAACACACAGCCCACTTGAAAAGGAGTAATTATAATGGCTTTCTGACGGTAGCCTGTGCTTTTTAAAAACTGGGGATGGTTTCCTTTTCTATCACCACTTTGCACTGCATGGCTTATTTTGAGGTTTAGATAAAGGAAGCTCATGGTGGCTCGTGTCTCTTCAAAGGTGTGTGAAAGTGAATGATTGATTTGCTGTGTGCATCATTGGAACTAGGTAACTTGCATTATGACTCTGATGTACTGTGTAATTGATGCAAGTCCTTTCATAGTATTCTGAGATTGAAATCAATATTCATTTGGAGTGCAACAGCTGTAATAAACTACATTCCTTTTGTAAGCAGTGGTCTAAGGCTTTGTAAAGGATCAGTTAGGAGTGACAGATTAACATTTCGGTTGGGCTGGGGTCTTTTTGAATAGATATGAACAATCTCTTCAAAACAACCCTGTTTAAAACAGCTGGTTTCATGAAATTAACTTTTTGATTTTGTTGTATAGAAACTCTTTTTGCTTTTCCTTTATATGAGTCTTTCTTCTGTCCGATTACAAACCTGGACCCAATGGAAAGAAGGAATAATAATTATTTCATAAATAAGTTGATTTTCATGAATATCACCACGGATATTATTTATATACCTTGACAGATTTTTTAAATGTCTTGTCTTTAGTGTTACCCCTTTCGAAATATTAATGCTTGGCAATTGGATTTGCACTCTTTGTTAAAAATGGATATGCCTTGACAGTATCTAGTACCGACTAAAACTTCAGATACCAAAGAGATGCCTCCTGAACAAAGAAATCAATATCAATGAATTCTTACAATTGGATAGGATATTTGTCATTTTAAATATAGCCATGAGAGAGTTACCATAGTTTGGAGGTCAAAAGTGCTGGTTCAGAGGTCAGATAAATTTGAGTTCAAATCCTGGCCCTACTTCTGACCAGCTGTATGACCTTGGGCAAGTGACCTAAACCTTAGCCCGGGTTTACTAATCTGCAAAATGCAAATGAAAACAGTAACTACCCCTCAGTAACACTGGGATAATTAAATAAAGTAATTAGCATAAAAACCACTTGACACATTGCTTGGCACATTTTAAGCGCTTGATACATGTTAGTGAACTATAAGGACAATGAATCATGCGCCTCTCTTCTTTTTGGATCCGAGTTCCTTTCTCTCCATCCCATTTCTACCACCTTGAAAGTGCCCCTAGCCCGTCACTGCCTGCGTAAGAATATCAGTGCCCATTTTGCTTCCTGGCTGGCCTGTTCCTGCCAGACCAATCCTTTTTAAATGGTGGTCTACCCAAAACAGTTCATAGTGATTACTTTTACTGTAACAAGTCCAACATTCTCCTATTCAACCCTATGCCACCTACCATCTCCAATATGTGGCCCTGTGGGTCGCAGGGTGATTGTGAAGAATAGATGATGCTGTGAAAGTACATCACATAGCACCTGTTGCTACATCGTCATCATCGTCATTATCATGATCATCATCATCACCAAAATGGAAGCCAAGGTTTGAGTGTTTACTACTTTTTGGCAATGTTCCAAGTGCTCTCCCTGAATTAAGGACTATTATCCCCATTTTACAGAAGAAGCAGTTGAGACATGGAGGGTAATTGGCACATAGCAGTTGCTCAGAAATTGGTGGTTATTTTTACCCTTAACTTCACCTGTGTCTGAGTAGTTTTCTGCAAATAGTACATTTCTTGAGTATCAGGAGTCACAAATGATGGCCCAAGGGTCAAAACCAGCTTACAGACACAGGTACAAGATTTTAGTAACCAGGAATTTTCACACAAAAATGCCTTTCACACATGTGCTCCCACCCTCTCACCCTTCTAATCCTCCCAAATCCTACCTTTTTTCTTTTTAAAGCAAAGGTCAAATCCTTTACTGAAGTCATCCCTAATTATTTGTACCCAGTGTTATCTTTTCCTCCCTGAGCTCCTCCAGTACTTTTAGTATTTACACACATGTAATATTAAATTATGTAATAAATAGCTTATGTAATATTTTGTGCTATAGATTGTATGATGTGCTTTATTCACTTAGGTTCTTTTTTTATCTTTACTATTACTTTTTTTTTTTTTTTTTTTTTTTTTTTTTTTTTTTAGCCATGGCTCACGGGCCCAGCCGCTCCGTGGCACGTGGGATCTTCCCGGACCGGGGCACGAACCCGTGTCCCCTGCACTGGCAGGCGGACTCTCAACAACTGCGCCACCAGGGAAGCACCTATTACTTATTATTTTAAATTAATTTTTATTGGAGTATAGCAGCTTTACAATGCTGGGTTAGCTTCTGTTGCACAGCAAAATGAATCAGCCATACATATACATATATCCCCTCCCTTTTGGTTTTCCCTCCCATTTAGGACACCACAGTGCATTAAGTAGAGTTCCCTGTGTTATACAGTAGGTTCCCATCAGTTGTCTATTTTATACATAGTATCAATAGTATATATGTGTCATGTGGCAAGGGACAGTATAACAATAGTAGTAGGAGTGGTATTACACAGTAATTGTTATGACTTGTGAAAGGCACATATTTTACACATATAAAGACCACCCATGAAACCACATATCAGGGTAGATATCATAGTCCCCAGTGCACTGATGGGTACTACGTGGAGCCTCACAAAGGTTAGGTAGTAAACCCAAAGTCACAGAAGGCTGGACTGACATTCAAACCAGGGGTCTTTCAGACCCCAAATCCATACGTCTTCCACCACGTTCACCAGGCTGCCTCTTTTCTATAGCCTCCTTCCTGCTCATTTACCAAATTTTAAAGCATGTTAGAGGAATCATGTCTTTGGCCTTTAATAGGTATATTTACATTAGCTCACAAAATACAAGCTATAAGTCTTCTAATGTCCATAGGAAAATGTTGAAGACAGAGATTCTGAATCAATACAAAATAATTTGAAGAACCCACTGGAGCATATGTTTTGAAGATGAAACAAAAGTGTATACAAGCCACTTAAGTATCATCCAGCAAGGCATTTCCACTAAAGTTGTTAGAAATTACACATTTTCAGAGATTTTAAAAATATTACTTTTGTATAGAAAACCCTAGTTACGGTTTAATCAGTGCATAACTATAAACTTTGTAATGGTTCCTTCCCCTAATTCCTTATAACTTTTTAAAGGGATAAATAACATATTTTACTGTTATTGATATTCATCAAAATAGGATTATGGGGCTTCCCTGGTGGTGCAGTGGTTGAGAGTCCGCCTGCCGATGCAGGGGACACGGGTTCGTGCCCCGGTCTGGGAAGATCCCACATGCTGCGGAGCGGCTGGGCCCGTGAGCCATGGCCGCTGAGCCTGCACGTCCGGAGCCTGTGCTCCGCAACGGGAGAGGCCACAACAGTGAGAGGCCCGCGTACCGCAAAAAAAAAAAAAAGTATTATGATAGTTTATTTTATTTGACAGATTTGTTCAGACTGGTTTGTTTTGTAGTTGGTTTGCAGTGAGTTACCATGTTTTAGTCAGAAGTTGCCTTTCTGAGTGCTGACAGAATCCATTGCCTTTAAGTTTTTAATCCAAGACTGTTAACAGTTTTGTAAAAAGAAGCAATTCTGTCTGAGGGCTGCCCTCAATAACATCTGTACTCTTCCAGATAGACATAACAAAAATAGTGGCAAACACGAGTTTAAAATAAAAAGAGGCTACACTAAAACCCTTTTCAGCCCTGTCTTCTGGTTGTCACTATCAAATATGGCTACCAGTTAAGATCACATTTCACATCTCTGACACAGACGGTTTGACAAGAAGCAATCAGAAGGCTTTCAGAAAGAAATCTGTCTGTGGTAGTTTCTGTGTGATATAAATATTACAAGGTCAAATTCATTTTTTTCCAGTGAGACAAAATGTTAACCTTACACTTGGATTCAAAGCTGACCCATGACATCACTTTTAGAATGGATATTTCTTTTCATTGGAAGGTGTGACCTAATCTCCATATTTCTTCTATGTATTTTATTTCCTAATTTGACTTTGAGTCAGAATCACCTTTTTTCATACATGTGTTGATGCTTTCTGCTGCTGGAAATAGATCTGTAGGCTGTTAACAATTACTGTCGTTCCTAATACATTCTAAAAATGCATTATAAAGGTGGATTGATTCTGTAGTTTTATAATAACCTGAATGTGGCACTGGTAAAGTAGATGGGAAGAGTATTCAGAAAATATCCTTTTCACATTAGACATTTAAATTTTTCAGTAGTTTGGGAGTTTTAGGAAAACATCTTTTCCTGGTCTTGATATAAAGTATTGACAAATGTGAGCTTTTGTCTTGAATACTATTTTCTGTTTACTTACAATATTTCTATTAAAGTTGAGAGGTTAGACTTGTTTGTTTATTGTGCATATGTTTATGGACATATGTAGCCTTGCCTTTATTGTCCAGTAAGTCTCAGATAGGCATACGTTCAGATCAATCAGCAAACATTTATTGAACATTTACTATATGTCAGACACTAAAGCAGGGGTAAAAAGATGAATAAGACACTGGTTTTGTTCTTAGATGTTCATAATATGGATAAATCACAGGGAAAACAGATATTTTCAAATGGTTTTAAAAGGAGAGTCACTTGGTATGTCTTTTGGACAGGACAATATGGTAATATACATTCGAGTCCTTATACTTAGATAGTCATGTGTGATTAGTGACTACCATATTGCATAGCACAAGTCCATAGGATAAGAATACCTTTCATTCATTGAAAATCTTGTTCTTAAATACTATGGGGTTGTAAGGAAGTACTTACCATATAATGTTAAATGAATAAAAGTGGTTACAAAACATTATTCACAATTTTGATCTTAGTTAAAAATTATATACACATATATTGATTCACACATAGGAATATAGAAATATACTAAAATTTTCACATGGACTAACTCTGAATATTGGGATTATGGAAGATCTTTGCTTATATTTACCTGTAGTTTCAAACTCTTTATAATGAACATGTATTACTTTTATATGTTAACAGAGCCTATATACCAGCAATGGTCTGAATGTTTTCCCCATTTTCTTGGTTCTTCTCTGCTCACCTTGTTCTTCTTGCTGGTTTTTCACATTTTTCTGAAGAGCTGGGGAGGAATCTAAATCTCTAATCTTACCTGTCCCCATTTTAGCTCTTCCTCCCAATGGATTTGTCACTCTTATTACTGTTGCTTCCAGGTCTCTCTTCTTCTTTACAATCTTCCTCTTAGCTGTAGTGTACTAGTTCATCAGTCAGCTAGTTTAAATATATTTGCAGTCTCTCTTACACCTTTTTTTTTTTTGATTAATTAATTTACTTATTTACTTTTTGGCTGCATTGGGTCTTCACTGCTGCGCGCAGGCTTTCTGTAGTTGTGGCGAGCGGGGGCTACTCTTCGTGGCGGCGTGCGGGCTTCTCATTGTGGTGGCTTCTCTTGTTGCAGAGCACAGGCTTCTAGGCGTGCGGGCTTCAGTAGTTGTAGCTCGTGGGCTCTAGAGCACAGGCTCAGTAGTTGCGGTGCACGGGCTTAATTGCTCTGCAGGCATGTGGAATTTTCCTGGACCAGGGCTCGAACCCGTGTCCCCTGCATTGGCAGGCGGATTCTTAACCACTGCACCACCAGGGAAGTCCTATCTTAACACCTTTTCGATTGATTCTGTTAATTAACATTTCGGGTAAATAAAAAGAGATTTGGCTGCTTGAATCCAGAACTCAGAGTTCCCCCTCCTTTCCCTGGGACTCTCTTCCTCTTGTTTTCCTCTCAACCACTGAAGCTGCTTCTCTCATTACAGAGTCTAGCAAGGCTTAATCCTTTGCAGCTAAATTCCAGGCACTCTTTAGGACCTGCCAACTCAGGGGAAGGGGTGGTGTTAAATATGATGTGCTTCATGCCCTTCCTTCCTGCGGTTGAGTGTATCATTTTCTCCAGTTGACCCAGTGAAGGAAGGTTAGCAAAACGGTTCTAATTCCTAGGTCAGATCAAAGCCTCCAGGCTGGACCACCAACGTTGGCAGGGGATTGGGTCACTGCCAGACACTTGGAGGTATGCACAAGGGCTCTATTTTTCTTGGGCTGAATTGAGGAGTCTTCCTGCTCCCTCCTTTTCTAGGAGTTTACATAGATGGAAAATAAGTTTTCTCTTTTGGCGAAATAGCAAGGCAGTTCAGAGAAAGACGTGTTTGGGCACTGAGTCAGGAGGAATAGGAATCATTGGAAAAGGTGGTAAAGCTGTATGTAGTCTGTTCATTTTTTTCCCTGATTTTCCAGGCTTTTTTTTTTTTTTTTTTAAAGTTCCTTTCCAATGCCCCACACACACTGCCCCCATCCCGCTTCTCTGGAAATATGTGTTGGCACACAATGAGTTTCAAGATTGTTTAAAAATTTTTTACTTTAAGAAACTCTCAAGGGCTTCCCTGGTGACACAGTGGTTAAGAATCCACCTGCCAATGCAGGGGACTCAGGTTCGAGCCCTGGTCCGGGAAGATCCCACATGCCATGCAGCGACTAAGCCCATGCACCACAACTACTGAGCCAGCGCTCTAGAGCCCGTGAGCCACAGCTACTGAGCTCACGTGCTGCAACTACTGAAGCCCTTGCACCTAGAGCCTGTGCTCCGCAACAAGAGAAGCCACCGCTAGGAGAAGCCCACGCACCACAATGAAGAGTAGCCCCCGCTCGCTGCAACTAGAGAAAGCCTGTGTGCAACAACGAAGACCCAACGCAGCCAAAAATAAATAAATTTATATTAAAAAAATCATTTAAAAAACTCAAATACTTAACACCTGGTTGGCTACATATTCAGATTAAGTTGGTCTCTCTCTTTCTCTCTCTCTCATTCTCTCTTTTTATTTCTTTGTCTTTGATATTCTAGTAGCCCAGCTTCCACTTAATTTTGGCAGCTTGGAGATCCCATTTTATTTTATGATTGTTCATAGAAAAGAGGTAATATATATGCCCCCACCCTCTAAGCCATCTACATTTGTTTTCTGTATTATATGATTTAGTGCTTGGCTATAAATGACTCTATTACAGATTCCTTTCCCTTCTATGCTACCCTTTAATATGTGAATTTACAAGGGGCAGTAGATCTCCCAGAAGCAATATACATATTTTTAACAGTACATGGGGAGGCTGAACCAAGTTATGCTGAGAGTAATGGACTAGATATGAAGGAAATAGGGATTGGCACAAATAGCTGACCTCAGTTTCAACCTTTTCCTATACCTTCTTTGCTATACCATATAGTACTATGTCCAAAGTATACTGTGACAGATGGATCTCGATAGTTCTGCTTTACAGGGAAAAGCTTGAACAATGTTGGGAATGATGAAATGAAAAAGAACAAGTTAGTGAAGATCACCACAAAGTAAACACAAAAGGGAACTTGATAATGGAAGCTGCTCCTTTTTTCTTCTTTTCATGCTGGGATCTCAATTTGAGATAATTCTCGTCATTTGGGTTATTTTGGACTCTGTGGAATTTTATTTATTTTGTTCCCATAAGAACCTAGTATCTATGGCAGTTAACATAGACAGACAGGTAGAGAAATAACGAAGATAGTCTTTTATATGCTCTGGCCTGGAATTGTTGTGTGCAGGTACTATGGGAACACCAAGGAAGGGGTAAATACATTTATGTGGGAAAATCAAAGAAGACTTCACAGAGGAGCTGATGGAGGAGATATTTTGAAAAAATAAAGAGTTTGACTAGGTGGAAGTGATCAGAAAATCATTGAGCCAAATAGCACAAATGTGCAAGGGCAGAATCGAGGAAGGGCCTGTAGTGATAGCATGACATGGAACTGATTCGTGGGGCTAGACAGAGGGTCCCCAGGACTGATGGGCAGCCGTGAGTTTTGCACAGCAGCACTTGAAAGGCAGGTATGTGACTAGGACTTTCTCTGATATGCAGTGGGGGGCACTGACTTTCTAATGATTTAGAGTCAGTTTCTTAGAATAACATCGATTTTAATATTTAAAAATGAATTGGAAGGTGAAGAGAGTCTTTTGAAGTAAAACTGAAGGGTGACCTTGATGAAAGTGAAGGAGATCCTCTAATACTGTAGAGAAAACTATTTGTTGCATAGGTTCCAGATTCTTAGGAGAGCTCTTGAGTCTCCAAAAATGAATAATGTTTATCAGCCAAGTATTTCCACTAATGTTTCTCTTTTATTAAGGAGACTTGTATTTAAGGATTTAAAAAATATGATATATTTTAAAAATATGATATATTATTCACTCTTTATCATACTCTCTAGAATATGAGCTGGAAAGGTAGCATTTCTAGCCTTTTGTTCAGACTCTCTTGACATTATGGTCCTGGAAGGAAGTGAGGACCACCGAACCTCCTGATGAGATGAAGTTGGGTCATTTCATTTCTGTAGTTGGGGAAGCCCACTCCACCGCTGAATGTTCCTGATATAATCATGGTGTGAAAATCCGGACTGCCAAAACCAAAATGAGAAGACCTGAGTGCTGCCCATTCAGAAACCATCCCAGATGAGTAAATGTACCAAAACCCCCCTACATCCTTTTTGCCCTCCAAATGGATTGTGCCAATTTATACGTTATGTATTTGTTGATATTGTCAGGGTAGTGGTGGTGGAGTTACAACTTTGAATCAGACTTTCCCAGTTAAACTGATGATTGAAGTGGTCTTAACTATCTCAGTGAGTTCTACCTCCCTTTGGCAGTGCTTAATATATGCAAATCTAAAATGCTGGTATTATAGCTTTTAAAACATGCTGTTGAGAAAAGTAAAAAGTAAACCTGAATACTTGGATTTCAACCATTGAAGCAAAGACAGAAAGATGATTGAATTCAGTCTTAAATTTCATAGAACTAAATTTAATGGTGAGCACAATCGCACTCTGGTGATTGTTTTCAGTGCTGCTTTATTAAGTTATGTAATGGCAGGAGTTCAAACTCAGTGATTGTTGAAATGGTAAATTTAAGGAGTATTTGAGATTGCCTGCCAATATGCAAGTGTAAGAGGTTTCAAAGTGCAGAAAATATTATTTCTACCTTCCTGTTTCTGTAGCTTATATTTCTTATTCAAATAGTTTTTAGGGATTATATTTAATACACTGGCTTAAAAATGTTTAAAAATCTCATTTTATTCCCCAAAGATTTGTTTTTTGCTGTTGCGATTAGATGATGACAGCTAGCTGGCTTTTAAAACTGATCAGGAAGTATTCTGGCAGTCATTCAGTGTTGTAATAGCACTTTAATGGATATGAGCTATTCACCCAGATCAGACTCAATGTCAAAACAGGCGAAAATACAGCTGTCACTCTGGACAACAAGATACTCATATGCAAGCAGCTGCTTAATATACTGTAGAAAGACAGCCTTTTAGTAATATTTAAAAGGTGTGCCAATGCCAGTGTATGAATATACTGTGAAGTTGGGGTGTGCCATTTAGGAAAGAGGAGGACGAAGATGTGCAACTATTTTATCCATACCCTTGCTCAAGTCATCCTATGAAAATCATCTGTGTATGCGCTATAGACAAGCAGGAGAGCCTTACAAAATTTCTTCTTTCTTTGAATAGGCCTTTTTGTTTATTGAATATGTACAAACACACACACACATACACACACAAATGCCTGCTTGACTGTTGGTTGATGCATGGTGTTAATGAGGTCAGTGTCCTTCATTCAGTCACCATATGAGGCTAGTTAACCCTGTCCTGAAGTAAATTCAAATGCTGATCCCTCTCCCCAGCTAGTCAACTTATACGTACAGTACAGGCGTTGATTTTAAGGAGAACTGAAACTGAGGACGGCACAATCAGAACAGATACTGGTAAAACTACTCACAGCATCGCAGCAGTGGGTTGGTGTCATCTCCATCATTACCTGAAGGTCAGTGCCTCACTATGATAACACCAATAACTTGTGATGTTCGGTCACTAAACGTTTAAAGGCAACTTCACAGATACTAATTTATCTAATTCTTGGGTTAGCTATGTGAAATGTGTAGCAGAGGGCAGTTTATTTTCCACTTTTATGGGTGAGGCAACTGAGATGCAGAATGGCTAAGTGAATGCCAATGTCACACACCTAGTTATAACTGCAGCTTAGGTGTCAGACTCCAAGTTTAATTCCCTTTTTTATGACACAGTGGCACCTTTCTACAGTCATAGTTTCAATTCACACGTGTTTTGTGAGCATGTTATTGCATGGCAAGTATTGTTCTAGATACTGTAGGTGAAACAAAGTGAGTAAAATAAAGATCTTGATCTCAAAGAGCTGATAATGTAGAAGGAGAGTGAAGACAACTATTGCATATAAACAGACCTTATCCAAGCCTGATAAATGCCAGGGTAGAGAAGGGAATCAGATGCTGTGAAAGTACAGAAAGGAGCACATGTAAGGAAAGCCCACATGAAGGAGACTCATCTCCTTAGACAACTATAGGCATCCTTTGAAATAGACTGTGATAAAGTCTAGATTTTGTCAGGTGAAGAGTAAGATGTGAGCAAGGACAAAAGTGTATTTGGGTGAATAGTGACTGCGCCTATTGACCAGAATAAGATAAGTACAGGAGAGATTGACATGGAGAGAGTAGGTACATGAGAAGACCAGTTTGAAGGTGTTTACAACATTCAAGGCAAAAGGAAATGAAGGCCCCAGCTAGGGTGGCAGCCTGTCTATGGGTTTCTATATGGAGCTTCTGAATGCATTAGAACAGCGGTCCCCAACTTTTTGGCACCAGGGACTGGTTTCATGGAAGACGGTTTTTCCACGGACCGGGGTGGGGCAAGTACACATGATTAATGCCCACAGCTTGACTTCTAACTGGCAGCATTCTTGCTCCAGGGCTTTCTCTGGCTGCTGAAGCCCTTGCCAGGGAATTGACACAGTCCCCAGTGACCGACGGAAATAGCGTATAAGTACACCAGCTCCTTCGCCCCTTGGATGGAATTCCTGAGGTGTAGTTTACATTGACTCCCAGAGTTTCCTGGTGGGATAGGCTTCAGTGGCTCACAGTGGTAGTTTTGATTTCATATTCTTATTGACTACTTCCTTTTCCCTGTTTCACTTCCCCAACACCCTGCCAGTACTTCCTTCACCTCCAAAAAGTTACTTGCGCTCAGACCTTTATCTCATGGTCTGCTTTTGGGAGATCCCAAATAAAGACAAACTCAAGTTCCAGTTTGACCTTGTGAGCTTATATTTTATAATACAATATATGAGGTTTTGAGTCAGAAACTTTCACAAGTTCAAACTTTGGTTCAGACTACAAATTATAATTTGTTTAATTTGTAATCCAAAAATAGTTTCAGGGTATCTATAATTTTCTCATGATACCCACGTTAGATTATCACATCAAATAGAAACTCTGAGCAATGATTTGGCCCAATATCTTTGTGTATACAGATGAATGTAGATTTGAAAATGTGTTAATGGAAAATAGAAATACAATTAAGCCTTAGGTTGTGGTATATTGATATCTTCATTTTACTTAAATACATAAAGCTATTTGTACATGCATATGCACTACCTATTGTATATATCCTCATGAAAATCCGTGAACCAGTTAATGTCCTCGCCTATCAGAAAATTAGTAGATCATGCCCATGGTGTCACATCTATTCTCTGCCCAATGGTTCGTTTGCTTAACTGATGACCACTCTCTCCCATTAAGAGCTATCATACATCATAGAATAAAGATATCTTCCATATTTACAGTCCACTGCTATAGCAGTTACCTCTTAATCACATTCTAACATTGGCCAGATGTCAAGCCTTGCTTATATTTACTCCTTTGTCCCCATAGTTGGTATATTGACGTACTTTTAATGTGTAAAGAACATTTAGTAAATTGTTAAATTAAAAACAAAATTGTCGGGCTTCCCTGGTGGCGCAGTGGTTGAGAGTCCACCTGCCGATGCAGGGGACACGGGTTCGTGCCCCGGTCTGGGAAGATCCCACATGCCGCGGAGCGGCTGGGCCCGTGAGCCATGGCCCCTGAGCCTGCGCGTCCGGAGCCTGTGCTCCGCAATGGGAGAGGCCACAACAGTGACAGGCCCGCGTACCGCAAAAAACAAAAAAAAACAAAAACAAAAACAAAAACAAATTGTCATTGTAAGTACACTAGTCCACTGGCCCTTAGCCTTTAAACTTCATGCGTACTGTACAACTACATTTGTTTAATGATGTTTAGAGACGTTATTTGAAAAACAAAATATCAAAGATAATTTATGATGTATTGAAGTAATGATGATTATATAAATCAGATAATCAGTCACTCTGAGGATAAACAAATAAAATGCTTTTTAATCACTGTACTTTTTGCGCTAGGCTTATGGAATTTTCTATTTTGAATGAAGGACTATTTTTTTCTTCTTTGAATGAATGGTTCAGGTTTATTTCTGAGTTTTTTCTTCACTTTAAAGATATTATCATAGAATTAGGCTGTGAAAATATGCATTATTATATGAAATCAGGAGTCAAATTACAATAGTGTTTCTGAAGTAGGATCAATAGCTTGAAATTTTAAAAATATTTTATCTTAAAATATTGCAAAAAAGGTTATGTAACATTGTAAATAAAACCTTGAGTCTTTTATGCTCATTCTATTAAATATGATTAACTTCATCTATACTTGGTGGTATACTTGGTATATTCTCAGCTGGAAAATAAGACTAAAGATGGCATTTTAATATGTAAAACTATATATTAGTAGAGTTGTTAATATATAGCTGTTGCTTTAGGTATTTAAAATGTAAATGTATTTGTCTACAGAACACATACACACACATGCATTATGTAAATTGTATATATATACAATTCTTAAAGACAGTTAAAAGCAGTGTTGGGCATAGTATGTATATTTTCTAAGAAAGTTTTTGACTATAAATATTAAAGTAATTATATTTAATTTGGTAATCCCAGGTAGTCCTTTCTGGGAGCAATTGCACATGGGGCCCTCAGAAAGCATCTTACTCTGACCTCATTTCATGAATGAAAAAATTAAGGTGAGGAGAGGATAATGACTTGAGTAAGGAGACCACGCAACCTGTGATAGGCTACACCTTGGGACACTTCTCTCCTTGTCTTCTGAACCTAGCTCAACAATTCTGATTCCTTGCAAAGGTTTTGTTAAGACAAAGTTATTATTTTCTTTTAAGATCATCTGTCAGTTTATAAGGAGCCAATTTCATAGAAAATTAAAAAAAAAATTCAGTCGGGCTCGCTGTGTTTAACCAATGCCAATCACATTGATCGGATGAATTTCTTTACTTAATGACTGAACTGATCAGTTATTTTGATATTTTGCAGACACCTAATGAAAGGGCATCATTTAAAAAAGTTAGTCTTATTTTCTGAATGTATTTAGTGAATTTTGCATATAAATTAAGCCTAGCAAACTATCTATTTAATACATACATAATATTCACTAAACGGGCAAGCAAAAACCAAGGGCCTTTTAGAGGACATTTTCTAAATTGGCAGTGATCTCTTTGACTTATTTTTATCTGTGTTATTATTACTTGAAGGCAGAGTTTTGTCTGTTTTGATGGCGCTAGGACTTGCCTTGGGAGAATGACAGACTTACACCCTGAGATGGAAACACTTGCTGGTATTTTTTGACATTTCAAGTATTTTCATGTTGTATAGAGCTTAACCTCTACTGTGTACATGTCTGATCTCCCCAACTAAATTGTAAGCGCAGTCTTCTACATCTTTAAATCCCCTGAAGTCCCAGCAAAGTGCTCCCTAGTTGCTGCTCAATAAATATTTGTTGTTTATTTCAGAACTGGTTTTAATCTTTGTTGTCATTCAGGGCTTTGAAAATATTTATAACAGACATTAGGCAGAAACTTGAAATGCTTTTTAATCAGTTGGTGCAGCATTTTTCAATTACTTTGCAAAAAAGACTTCCGAGGGATGTTTTAGAATTGTCTGGGCTACCAATATGGCTTTAAGGATAAACAGACTTTTCATTGACATGAGCTCTTTTCTTTGCACCATTTGTGTGTTTGCCTCCTTAACATCATCCCTACAGTCCTGGGCTTCAGGTAAGGGGGACACTTTTGCTTCTATGGAAGTTCCCCAGTGCTGTTTGGTCGCTTCTTAGTGTATATGTGGTTTTCATAAAATTGCCATATAGGAGGCTAGTTTCTTGGTCTGAAGGAGGAATAGAGAATAGGATAACAAAAGCCAAAGCACCTTATGCTTTCCTAATTTGTTTTGAATCTGCCCTGGAAGCCACTTCCCTTTTAATCTGTGAAGTTTATACAAGACCTATAGTCCTTCAGTTGGCCTTTCCTGGCATTTGGGAGGAAGGATCCCCGTGCTATTCCACAGCCATATTCATCATGTTTCCCGGAGTCTGCTTCTAAGGCAAAGATCTCTGGAAAGCAGAGGAGTCAGAATTCTGGTTATGAGGGTGGGGATGGGAGAGGATAGGGTGCTGTCATTCTTAAGTTTCTAGCAATGGCTTCAGTAATGATAGGGGACCCAAGGACCACAAGTTCTGGGCCAGTTCTCTGAAGAGTGAGAGTTATATTATTAAAGTATATGATAATGGTAGCAGCTTGGTAAGAACAAGGTGCTCACAGAGAATTGTGATCAAGGTGATGGAGGAGGTCCCCCAGGAAGGAGGAATATCATAATATCACTGCTTGGGACATGACGGGGTTGATACTATAACGCCCTTTGGCCAAAAAGAGGGTCTGGACACCTAAAGGAGTTAGGAGTTATAAGGAAAAAAAACTAATGGGTGTATTTGTAAAGCAACTATACTTCAGTAAAAATTAAAAAAACAGAAAAAAGTCACAACTTATTTTTAAAGTTCTGCATTTTCTCTCAGATTTTCCCATTTAGGGGTTTAAATATTTAACATTAAAAAAAAAAAGGAATGTTGGACATACAGCAATGGAAGGAAATCTTTTTGTCTACTTCCAGCTTAAAAACAGTAAAAAAACAAAATCAGTCTTTATCAAGAAACCAGAAGAGACTCTTTGAAGGATGCAGAAAGAATAAATGTTTTCAGGTACCTGAACTGAACTAATTATATGGAAATATACTACTGACTTGCTCTGTTTTAGACCGATAAGGGGCTACGTGCACACAAATCTAGGCATCTTATTCAAGTGATCATAATTATTATGTTGCAGATATTCAAGTGGTCATAATTATTATGTTGCAGAAAAGCCATAGCCATCTTTTGAACTGGTGATGCAGTTTAAAGCTGTACCTCTGACTAAGCCTCATCTTTTTAGCCTTGGGAGTTTTTTGGTTTGGAGATTGAACTGCTGAGCTTTTGCTTAGAATGCACTTCGATACCATGGCTCTGGATTGAAAGTGTATATGGAATGGGGAGAATATCTAAACAGAAGCCAAGAATGATCATCTCAGGAATGAATCTGAGAACTAGCTACCTTAATTAGGTTTAAAAAATGTTAGCATCAATTTAAAAAAATGGTTAAAAAATATTAGCAATACATTCGTGAGTTTGAGTACGTATTGGAGTACCATTAATTCTTTCTGAATTCATGTTGTGTATTAAGATAGGTGGTTGAGATTTGTCAGACTTATCAAAATTACTATGCTAGCCAAAATATTTCTTGAAGTAATGACACCTATCGTGTATATTCAGAATTCTCTAAAGATATATGGCCAATAACGAAAGACTCAGTGAACTGCCTAGAGAAGTTGGATTGATGCCTTGAAACCAATTGAAGGAATGGTGACATGTCAGCCAAATTTCATAAATAGTTTAACAGGAAGTTTCTATACTGCTCTCTGGTTGTTTTCTCTATTAACTTGATTGTCCTCCTAGATGACTGATTGGATTGATTAGCCTTATAGCTTCCTGTGGATGTTTGGACTTTGTTGATACTTTGGAGTCAAATTAGAGGAAATTTGGTCTAGAAAAGTATCATGTCACTTGATTTCCATCTAACTTTTCCCTACCTCTGTGTAGTTTCTTCTTATTTGTCAGCTTTCTTTGTGGGAAGAATCTATTTCTTTCTCCCTCTTCTCTATTTTCATGTTTTTACCTATCTGAGCTTTTTAGCTTTCTTTTGTAGGATGAAATGGAAATGTGCTATTTCCCTCTCAGTTTTTAAACTCCTTAGGCAAGGAGGCTTGGGAACTAATGAAATGATTTTTAAAAATCTATCAATATATATGGCTTAATTGCCATATTTTTATTTCTGTGGCAGATAGAAACTTGATCCTCCTCACTTATAAAATAACAAACAAGAGGCATTCAGGAAGAAGGGGCAATGCAAAGGCCTACATGGTTGCCTGGGATCAGTTTAAGAGCAATAATGATTAGGTGGAGAAATGATATAAATAATTTAGGAGGATGTTTCTATGCTCTTTCTAATATAATCTTGGTTCACTGAAAAGAGAAAATATTTGTTTCTAAACAGGAAAGACAAACATTCCAAAAATAATATTTAAAATATATATACTATGTATAGTGAAATTAGTATTTTTTTAAAGGGATAATGCTGTTATCATTACAAGTAAATTATTTTCCACACTAGCTGGGTGGCATTAGGGGTTAGCTGGACTAATGTGGTGAGTGCATACTTGGAAAAATCCATTTTTTCCAATGGGAAGATGGATAACCAGGCTTCCCTGTTTCCATTTGTTTATAATCATAAACATCTAGCAGCTATTTTATTTTCCTAAGCTCACCCAACTGATCTAAATTTTGAAGGTGGAAAAATGCTGACGGTCACCGTCAAGGCAGAATACAAAGTTGTCGTTGTAAATTAATGACATTTATTGGAAACAAACATTAGAGTTTACCAGTTATCTTAGGCCAACTTGAAGCAGGATTAAATTTGGTATACATAAATTGATTCCTAGATCTTATTCAGTATGAATGACTTTTCAGAGATGATGAGGAAGAAAAGTCCATGTGCAACGTGGGAACACAAAATGACATTTTTGGATGCCATCAGTATCCTCTGTGCGGCTTCAAATATTTACCCTTGAGGCCATGACCAAAAATTCTTTTTTTGAGAGGTTTATTTCTATTAATCGACTTCTTTCATGGAGTAATCTATAGCGTCATTCTTACCACATAAATGATGCTCATTGCGAGGTCATTCTGCAGAGCTCATCGCTTGTATACGTTTTATGCTTTTACATTCATGTCTGCTTTTGTTGCGTTTTATTTAATAAGTGGAGGAAATGAACTTCCCATAACATGGGTACCTTTTTTTAAGGTACCTTCTTGCTACCATCAGAAGCCTAATTTCCATTATACTCACTCTGCTACAGAAATACTTAATGCCAGGAAGGAAATATTTACTGGAATCCACGAGTCCAGAATTCATCATGATTCAGTGTGAAATCCACTGCCCTTTGCTCCCCACCCCCTCTCAGACTGGAATGAAATGTGCCTTAAACTGAAGTGAAATACATCACATGCAGCAACAGTGGGCCCTTGCTTTGCCTCTATTCCTGGTGTGAAATCGATACACTATCTTTCCTCCTGACCTGTTCCATGACCTCCATTGCAGCTTTCATGCTGCACAGCAATTGCTTTGAACAGTCTGGGTCTGCCACAGCTCACAAATGATTCTCAGCTTCTGTCTAAAACTGGTGCTGATAACAAAGGCTTGATTTTAAATAGTGCGGTTGTAGTAGTCTTCTAATTATGAATTACATAAAGTGCAAGCTCCTCTATTATTAAACACTTTCAATGGCAGGCACAGTACATGTGCAGGGTACACACAAGGGCCTGGGGCCTGGGAATCAGGCCTTTACATTTCCTTGGCTATATTTGGATTGATAGAGAAGGAGGAAGAGACATAAGGTATATTTACACCTTTCAGTCATTTCCTTCATAGAGTTCTGTTTGGTGATACATTAATTTTTTCCCATGTGAAGCTCTGTTTTTATACTTAAGGAAACATTTTTGAATACTACATTATAAGATATTACACAAGAAAGGGCTAATTGACAAATATGTGTTTTTTGATAAAGTGGATTTTACTAAAGAAATTCCAAAGTTAGGCTGTTAGGATTCTGACTTACTGGCAGGAGTGACAGTCACCTGCAAGGATATTCCTCTTTTTGATCACCCTGTAACTGAATTGGGGGAAGTAGAAGTATCTTACGATGGTCTTTTAGCCATTTTCAGGAGGCTGTTGAATGGAGGAATTTATTGTATCAAGGAAACAACAGGAACTTTTACTTGTACTAAGAAAATGACTGTGTAATTAGCTGAGTTGCTTTACTTGGCTTTGCCAGACTAGAAATCAAAGGGATGAGTGAAGTGGTGGGTAGGAGTGGAGTTTTTCCAAATAACTTGGTGCGAGATAAGGATAACAGGAGACTTTGGGGGGGTACCTTGTAAAACAATCATATATAAAATGAATAATTCTTATTTTTATTTGGTTAGTGCTAATGAAATGAAATTTGTTTAATAATGAAGGGCACATAATCTCCACAAAATGTTCCATATAATGGCAATTGTATAATCAATGATACTTTAACAGCACACACACATACACGTACACACACCCCTATATACGAGGAGGCATTAATCCATATATGATTTTGTTTATTACTTCATTCCACGAGTTGAGTGGAATCATGGAAAGAATATTAGAGTCCTAGGGTGCTGTTCTTAAGACAATCTGCCTTTTATTCTAACTTAATTTTCTCACTTGTAAAATGTGGTTAGTGAATGAGGTTATCTTTAACATTTTTCCCAGTTTCAGATTTAGGTAATCATAACACAATAACAACCCTTCACATTTGCACAGAACTTTCCAGTGATTTTCCCATGCATCTGCCCTTCTCAAGCACCCTGTTAGGCAGCCAGAGCTTGTTATTGTTCCCAATTTCTTGAACAGGAATCCAAGACACGAAACAGTTTGAGTTTGTCAAGGCTACCCTGGCAGTAAGTGGTAGAACTTAAAGTAGAGCTGGGGCTTCCCTGGTGGCACAGTGGTTGAGAATCTGCCTGCTAATGCAGGGGACACGGGTTCGAGCCCTGGTCTGGGAGCCACAACTGCTGAGCCTGCACGTCTGGAGCCTGTGCTCCACAACAGGAGAGGCTGCGATAGTGAGAGGCCCGCGCACCGCGATGAAGAGTGGCCCCTGCTTGCCACAACTGGAGAAAGCCCTCGCACAGAAATGAAGACCCAACACAACCAATAAATAAATGAATGAATGAGTGAATGAAGAACTGAATTAGCTGACAGCTAGTCCAGAGCTTATTGGGATGGAAAAGAGAGGGTGAGGATCCGTTATTAATATCAGAGCTTGAAAGGTAGAGACTTATAAACTCTCCATACTTTTTGCTCAAATGAAGTAATTCCTTTAAAATTTAGTACATACTAACAAGACAATCTCCAGTGGTGTTCATTGTTCTAACTAAATGTCTAATGACAATAATGTGCTGTCTTGGGACCAGCTCCAGGTCAGTTACTTACAAGACAAATTATGTGTATGAACACGTGAGAATATATACTTCAATGCACTGGTACTGAACACAGGGAGATATTTATGAATGTAGTGACATACAGTCGAAGCATGACTCAGATTCTGCTAAAACCCAGTGGTTTTGTGATGATGATGATTTCTTCACAATGGGATGTAACTTGAATCATCTGAGTTAGCAAATTGAAAGTTCCCAACAAAGTGTTATGTTCTCTTTCCAAATATGTCATATTTTCTCCTTGTGGGCACATTAAAAAGTGCTTTTAAAGTGTAAATAAAAATGGTGGGATACCTGAGGCTATATATCTAAGCCAAAAAGAAGGAAATACCAAAATTAGAACATGTACTATCATATATTTCCCCACCTTTGAAGGGCGAAGTGTGGGTCCTGTGTCCTAGGAAACATTTGACTATGGGAACTTCCCATTATTCCTCCATGCAAGACAATTCCTGTTGTACTGAGACTTCTTCATGGCACCTGTGGGGCTATTGTGACTAGATGGATTGCCTAAGTAATTAGAAATCACAGACGGTGAGGAAAAGAGAGTGTGATGAAATGGATGTTTGTACCCTGGGTGTAGAATTCTCTACTTAGAAGCACCTTTGCTGGCCATGCGTGAATATGTTCCATGATGAGAAGGACAAATGTATGCAACAAGAACCTCCCCACACACCAGGCATGAAAGGAGTTTTCAGGTCATTTTGTGAAAATCTTACTAACATAAAACTGTCTACTCAAAGTGATGTAGAAAATCCCTGCCAAAATAAAACCATCATTTGCCAAAATATCGGAAGAATTGAGACATTTTTCTTGTTTTCCGCCCCATTCTGTTTAATTATATGCATTATTATCGCTACTCTTTAACATGCCACTTCACTCAGCCATTGTGAACCTGGTCTAAGCATTGATATTATCCTTGATCACACTTCAGCATTTCAATTTTAAAGTCCCCATTTGAAGGTCTGCTATCCCTATTAAGAGTTTTTCCATGAAAAGAGTTAATCTGAGCTAAAATTCAGTGGTAATTAAGCTTAACCAAGTTAGGAAAAGCCTTTTTTTCACAGTAGTTATTTTGAGACAGTTGAGTACAGAAATGTGGGTTCTAGAGACAGAAAAATACAAACTTTTATGCAGAGCGTTTTTTTTTTTTCATTTAAAGAAGACAGTGCTAATAAATCTTATTGAATCAAGACCTTGAAAGAAACTGAAAAATATGTACAGATCTCAGATGTACCCACGAAAAGTACTTTATATAACCTTGCTGCTGCTGCTTCATAATGTAATCTCTTCCACTCGAATTTATTTTCGAGAAATTGCCACACTGAAAGTTGAAACCATTTTTGTCATTCAAAAGAAGTGGAAGATCAATACTGAAGCTCTCCTATTAGTTGGTACAGTCTACTTTAGTGTTAAAAGATTTATGATAAGAACACATTTCTAAATATATATTACATACCAGTGGTACAGTAAAACTCTTTTTTGTTTTCTCAGGAGAAAGAGGTGGTCTATTTATTATTGAAATGCTACACTAAACTATAATTCAGTGATATTTTATTCCAATTAAATTCTCCTTAGTAGTAATCCTTTTTTATGATAAGCAAAACTGAATAATGCAGGGTATGTTCCCTCCAATGAATTGTTGTGTAACAAGACTTGATGGTAATTCTACCTTTTCCAAAATCTGATATCAGGCAATTTATCTTCTAAATAATACTCCTGAGTACTAAAGCTGAAATGTTTTGGCTTCAACCCAAATCAAACTCGAGGAAGCAGATTCTCCAGAGTATTTCCCTAACTCTGTAAATTTAATTGTTATAATGAATAGAATACATGTGTCAAGATTACTTGTGATATTACCTGTTTACTTTTCTTCCTAAAACAGAAAGAGCAACATGGTAAAGGCTGTTAACTCTTACTGGAGTTTAAAAAAAAAAAAGTACTGGGACCTCCCTGGGGGAGCAGTGGTTAAGAATCTGACTGCCAGTGCAGGGGACACAGGTTGGAGCCCTGGTCCAGGAAGATCCCACATGATGCGGAACAACTAAGCCCATGCACCACAACTACTGAGCCTGCACTCTAGAGCCTGTGAGCCACAACTACTGAGCCCATGCGCTGCAACTACTGAAGGCTGCACGCCTAGAGCCGGTGATCTGCAATAAGAGAAGCCACGGCAATGAGAAGCCCGTGCACCGCAACAAAGAGTAGCCCCCGCTCACCGTAACTAGAGAAAACTCACACACAGCAATGAAGACCCAACGTAGCCAAAAATTAAATAAATAAATAAATTAATTAATTTTTAAAAAGTACTTAATATAACACATGATCATTAAACTTAAACTAATTTTAAAGGTCCAATTCCAGTTAATTTAAGAACAGTTAAATTTAAAAATCTATTGTTATGCCACAGTAAAATAGATTGATGGAAGTTAAAAACCTTCCACAAATATTTGTCTGTAAGGCACAAAATATTCAGATAAAAATATTTGCATATGCAAAGGGCATCTTCTACTACTCCACTTCATAGTAGTTAGTCACATTGCCTCATCTTCAATTTCTGTTTTTTCATATGCCTGCAAACATGATATATTTCTTATATTTGACTTGTGCAATATTTTTTCATAGACAATGAAATCCAGTGTTATACTTGAATCAAACCAGTATTAGTATCGCTGGCATTCATGCCAGAAGTCATACAGAGGTAAAGTTTGTTACTTCTTTTTGCAATTTATTTTAAAAACTGGAAAGGTGGGCTTCCCTGGTGGCGCAGTGGTTGAGAGTCTGCCTGCTGATGCAGGGGACACAGGTTCGTGCCCCGGTCCGGGAAGATCCCACATGCCGTAGAGCTGCTAGGCCCGTGAGCCATGGCCACTGAGCCTGCGCGTCCGGAGCCTGTGCTCCGCAACGGGAGAGGCCACAACAGTGAGAGGCCCACATACCGCAAAAAAAAAAAAAAACCCAAAACTGGAAAGGTAATTGGGGAGAAGGCCAAAGCTTCTATACCTCATTACCATGGATAATCATATTAATTTTAATAACAAAAATAATCAACATTAAGTATATGTTGCTAATGTAATTTATCAAAGGTTCTTTTTTTGCCATTTCTTTCCTTTGTTTAATTGTAGTTATTTTAAAATCGTTATTACTCATATATTTGAACTGTGGTTTTTAGATGAGGCAACCACTACATTTACTAATATTTCTATTAGAGAGAAAGACCGTGCCCCTTGGAAGACTTGAACATTTCTTCTAATGCTGAGCAGCATGATTACTGTTGAGTGTGAGCTGACAAATGTGTACATCAACAAATATTATTTACTTTCAGTCGATCCAGGAGACTCTATATCATTTTCAACTTGATTTATTCATTTAGGATTCATTAAGCCACAAACTTGTGCCAAGCATTGTGCAAAACATAGCATATGATAAATTCTTGCCTCCAGAATTCTAAGAGTTAGTTCTTTAGGGGAGGCAGAAGGGTAAACAAACCATTGCCATAAACTGTGATGACAGCTGTAACAGAGATGAGAACAGAGAGCTGTGGTGACGGGGAAGAGGGGTATATATGCCATAGTTGTCTCAGAAAGATTCCACAGGAGAGATTTTTTTGAAGAGGAATGGAAAAACTTGGATAGGTGTTATTAGTTAGGTAAAAGCTAAGAGGGTGTAACAAACAGACTATAAAATACAGAAGCTGAAAGAACGTTGAGGTTTATTTCTCTTTTATTTACTAGTTCAAGGTGAGTGGCCCAGTTGAGGGGGTGGCTCTGCTCCACAGGGTCATTCAGGGCCCCAGGGTCCTTCTCTTTTGTTGCTCTGCCATCAGCCTTATTCTTGTCTGCATGGTCAAAGCTGGATTTTTGTTACTTTGATACAGTTCAAGGGAAGAAAAAGGTATGGAGGAGCACATACCTAATATCTTATGGCCCAGACCTGGGAGTGGTCCTCATCTCTTCCTCTTCCGTTCTGCTCGTGAGAATATAGTCATAGGGCCATACCCAGCCACAAGGGATGCTGAATAGCTAGTTACAATGCTATTACAGTGACCTTCAGTGGACAGAGGCCAGATCACCAGGGGCCCCATATGTCATCCTGAACTAGGAAAAAGACTTAAGTTGCTTTTTTCCATGTGAGTCTTTATTTCTTAGATTTTCTGGAGAAATGTTAGTATTTTGCAGCCCCCTTCTCACCTTTGAAATCTTAACCTCTAAGTTGTAATTTGCCATGAAGTGTTTTCCTTTATGTTAATCTCAGAGGACTTTACATTTCTGATTTTATTTTTGGTCAGTAGGACAAATTGATTTAATTCATTTTGCAGGTGACTGATATTCTAGGTACTATCTCTCTCTTAACCATGCTAGTTAGCAAAGAATCCTGCTAATGGTAGGATATATACCTTTACCCCAGGTTGTGTTCACATCTTGTAGAGATGAGGTTGATCCATCCTATTCTAAGGTTTTCATTTTTGTTTTAGTCAAGATCGTTGTTAAGCTTAGTTCAGTTGGGCAAGAAGGCTGCAGAGAAGGGTCCCATGAGCAGTTCTTTTCTGGGTGGATGAATTTTTTTCAGCTAAAAATATTTTAGGGTAAGGCTTAACAAAGAGCCTCTAATTAGGTCTTAAGGCTTTGTAGGAAAAGATTAGAGTAATTGCCTTATAAAGAAGAAACCTTTATTTCTAGAGGCTTTAGACTACACAAGAGGGAATCTGGGCTGAGTTGGGCGTGGATATTCATAGACTATAGACATGTTTTGCCTTAATCCTCTTGTGAGTCTTTCCTGAGGTGGTTTTAGATATGGAGGATATAGAACTACTGCCCCGTACATATTCACTGGGCTCTTTGGCTTTACAACAGCTTTTAGAATTGGAATTCTAAAATGTAAAGCATGTTCTCAGCTAGAGTACCTATTTTAACAAAACAAAACAGAACAATGAAAGCTTCCATAGAGGAGATTTTGAAAGATGTGCCCTGCTTTCTGATGCTGGTCAAGTTAAAGTCATGAAGTAGATAAGTCCTGAAAGATACATGGAAGTCAGCCAGAGAAGTAAGAGGTAAGGTCATTGGAGGAGAGAAAAGGGCACCTGCAAAGGCATGTAGGCACATGCAGAAAGTGGAAGTGGTATGGGCTAGTGATAAGCAGAGGATAGATATGGGGGGATGGTGATAGGTGAAGCTGCAGAGGTAGGGCTGGGGTCAGATCAACATGAGCCTTGTGTGCCAAGCTGTGATGCTGGAGAGACACTACAAGGCAGTGACCCAATCAGACTTGCGTTTAGAAAGCCTGTTTCTGTGTGGTGGATGGAGTGACGGATGGCGAGTCTAAGCCAGCAGAACTTGGAGGAGGATATTTATCCAGATAAGGTGACCTACCTGAGCTAAGAATAGAGCACTGTGAATGGAGAAGTGACTTTGCAGAGAAATGTAGGAGAAAAATGAGAAAGGTCTTGGTGACTCCTGCAAATGGAGGGTGAGAGGAGGAAAGAGTAAAGGGCCAGTATGTGGCACCTGGGCGACCGTGTGGGGCTGATCCCTGAGGTACTTCCAACAGGGGATAAAAGAGCCACTTAGGGAAGATGACGGGTTCTGTTTTAAAAAGATAAATGGAAACTCTTAAGTAGAAATGTCCAACAGATAGATGAATATACAGGCCTTAGGTTTGGGATTAAGAAGAGAACTGAGGATAGAGAATTGGGAGTCATTAGCATATAGGTAAAAGTCAAAGCCAAATGTTGTATGTGGTTAAAATCAGCCTGAGAACAAGTATAGTGGTTATTAGTTAAAATAATTCTTAAAGAACTCTTATAACATGTTGTGTTTCCATTGATAACTCAGTAATTCCCCAAAGCCAAACAATTTCATTGACTAAAATATTTCTTAAAGCATGTGCAAGGTTAATCAGCAATGATGAAGTTGCTTGGTAATCAATAAGAGAACTGAAATGTGGCAGCCACTCTCCTGAAACCCATATCCCCACTGTGCATGCTGCTGTCCTCTCCCACCCAAGCCAAGAGCGGTAAAGAAATCAGGTGGAAACCAGAGGCCCTCATAACAGGGAATAGAATTTAGGTGAACCTTAACTAATGCATTTGGAGCTGTTTAACAATGTGCACCTATTTCTAGTGAGTCTTGGACACATGACTGTTCTGAAAACAAGGTGAAAAGTGGAAAGTACAATGCTGGTAGGTGAGAATATAAGCCTTCAACCGCTTCAAAACAGATCCTGGAGAGTGTAGACAGGTTCAATAGAGGGTGATCAGAAAAACCTCGCGACATGAATGCTGAGGGTTCTTAAGCACAAAAATTTTTTAAAAATGTTTGTTGGACTTCCCTGGTGGCGCAGTGGTTAAGAATCTGCCTGCCAATGCAGGGGACACGGGTTCAAGCCCTGGACTGGGCAGATCCCACTTGCCCCGGAGCCACGAAGCCCATGCACCACAACTATTGAGCCTGCGCTCTAGAGCCCTCAAGCCACAACTACTGAGCCCACGTGCCACAGCTACTGAAGCGTGCACGCCTAGAGCCCGTGCTTCACAACAAGAGAAGCCACCACAATGAGAAGCCTGCGCACCACAACGAAGAGTATCCCCCTCTCGCCGCAACTAGAGAAAGCCCATGCACAGCAATGAAGACCCAACACAGCCCCATAAATAAATAAATAAATAAATAAATAAATAAATAAATAAATAAATGTTTGTTGAAGGCTTTTTGGCACTGTCATCAAAAGTAAAGAATATTGCTCTGGAACTCATAGAGTATCTGAGTCTACATCCAGCTCTGTTACTCTGTTAGTACTTCTCTCTGGCATGCCCCTTGACCTTTCTGAGTCTCAGTTTCCTCAATGAACATTCAGGTTTGTGCTAGGTGTTTCTTCTAGGTCTGAAAGCTGTCCACCAGGGATTCAGTGCATAGGGTACTCTTTGTTAATGGGAAAAAAAAGGGGTTTATGGAATCATAATAATTTAGAGATTATTATTTGCATTGCCGATGGATTGTCCTACTTATAACAGAATTTGCTGGTGGGATAGTACTTTTTAGAAAATTGGCTGTTGTCTGTTGAAAGAAGTATTGGGCTTGGGGTCAAAAGAGCTGCTCTGGGACAGGCTGTACTCTTCATTAGTTGTATGACTTAAAAGCTTTAAGTCTCAGTTTCCTTACTTTAAAATTAAAATACTAATAAAAACACCTGGCTACTGTACAGATCATCTTGAAGGCTGTAAGGCACATAAATGTAAGTTATTCTCACTCAGAAGAGACAGTTATCCTAACCTAATATGTATACACGTAATTCCTTTAGTGTTGGAGACTGGTTCTTGGAAATGGGCTCCTAGTGGGTCAGCACTGTAGGGACCCACCGTGGATGGCATAGCCCTTCAGGACAAACGACAAGCATTTTATATTGGAAATTGCTCTTCCCTTCTCTTCACATCCCTGATGTTGGGCCAGGCCTCTAGGCATAGCTTCTTTCCAGTCATTGTTTCTGAAGTTGTTGGTCCAGCCTCCTGAGCTGCCTTGACCTTGGGAGGATTCCCACCAATCTCTCTGTGCCTGCAAATCTCTACCCACCCTTTCACCACCATTAACATGACAGTGCCTCAAGCCATGTAGAGCTTGCATTTTAATGTCTTTTGTTTCTTTGTCTAGTTCCAGGTATAGCACTGGCATAATGTTTTCAGCCATTGTAGTTCAAAACTATTTCCCAGATCTGAAAACTAATGGAGAAAGAGAGGTCATAGTGGTAAATAGCCCATTCTGCTGAGCACACTGCTCTCTGAATGGGACTGAGAATGCTGCTGGCTGAGAGGTTCTGCAGTGTGGCATTCTAACACTTACTGAATGAGAGTGCCAAATACAGCTAGTACCCTTGCTCTTATTTGCCAAGAGGGTATATAGCACTCGGTGTGAAAGAAGATATGTGTTATACATATCTGGGGAGGAAGGCTTTTGATGGAGGGATTTCAGCTCCTTTCAAGGCACTGACCTACAAAATGTAGATCAGAGCTGTTCTAGACTTTACCTTTTTGTGATTACACATCTGAAGTTACCGTTTATGGTCCCAATCACCAGTGTTGTCTGTGGGCTTCGTGGGTGTCAAACTCCTGTAGAGTGTCGATAGCATCTCTTGATGTACAATGCCTGACATGGATAACTCTCAGTAAATGTTGAATGAGTGAAGTCATAATTATGATGGTTACTGTATTTTATTCCAGGCATTGTGATAAATGCTTTATATCATCACCTCTAATTTGCATGAAATAAAATTTATATTAATTATGGGTGAGGAAAGTGAGGCTCAGAGAGGTAACACTCCTTTTTCAATGTCACATAGCTAGTATGTGGCAGAGCTGAAATTTGCATTCAGATCTGCCTGGTTTCAAAGCTTGGGCTGCTAAGCATGCTTAGACATGTCTCCCAACATATGGACAAATGCAGGAATCCTCAAACATCAGGGAGGTAAGAGGACAGAGGAATAGAGAGAGAGGCCCATCTAATTACTTCCCTTGTGTCTGATCCACTGAAGTATAATTGCACTGGATGTTCAATACTTTCCAAGTTATCCTCTTAGGTTTTTTGTTTGTTTTTACACTGAGGTAAAAGCTTGTTAGATTTCCAGAATTAATAGGAACTACAGG